>NC_053493.1:52223645-52358645 GCF_905171775.1 Rana temporaria
CTGTCAATGCCTGTCACCATTTTTCTCTTGGTGTCAGAAATGACTCGTACAGACAGAGGAATGAAGCAGCAGACAGAAATAATACTTTGTGCTCTGGATTGAGACAAGTACACATTATGGAGCAATAAGGCTTTGTTCATATTTCAGGCCTGAAGAAAAATACTTTTATAGGGCTAGTTTACATTCTCAGAAAGACCCTACAGTTCCCCCCCCCCCCCAACCACTTCTTGGTACCCACTGAAGCTCCATGGGTGATGATTTGTTGGTGCCCACGCAGTGGTCAAGGGGTTGAAAACCCGTACCCAACTTCCTCTTCTTTCTGCAGGGCTTCTGGGACAGATCAGAGCAATGCGCTGTACTGGTGATGACTGAATTGCTCTGATCTGTCCCGAAAGCCGTCAGAAAAAGAAAAATGGGGATTTCTGCAAGGACTGTGTAAGCACCGACAGCTCATTACCCACAAAGGCAAGTACAGCAGGGAACGGCGTGGGGGGTTGATGGGTTTTGGAGGTTGCCTCCATTTTTTCTCCTAAGGGGAACATACACTTTAAAGGGGTTGTAAATCCTCATAGTTTTCACCTTAATGCATTAGGTGAAAAACCTTCTGTAGTGCTGCAGCCTCCCAGTTTTACTTACCTGAACGCCGTCATCCTCCGTTCGGGGATGAGCACACCTCTAGCTGGTGCCTCATGTCCTGATTGGATAGATTCATAGGAGCGTGGCTCCCGCTGCCGTCAATCAAATCCAGCGACACGGAACCAGGGGGTGGGCCCGAGTCCTGCATTCTGTGTGACTGGACACAGATGTGGGACTCGGGAGCGTGCCTGCACAGGTGTCCACCAAGGAGAGCGTTACTCCAACGTGGACACTCCAGGTGGTGAGGAGCCACCAGCGCCGCTGAGGGCCCCCAGAAGAGGAGGATTGGAGCCACTCAAAAAAAAAAAAAGTTAATTTTGCAAATACACACACACACACACACACACACACACACACACACACACACCCCCTTGAAGCCTTGGTTCACACCGACTTCGGGAATAACCTTGCACGATTTTATTCCTGCATGTCAGTCCAGATTTCGGGAATGATTTCGGAGACATCTGTGTGGGTTGTTGCATAGATGTCAATTTAAATCGCACGCCAAAGTCACCAAAAAGTAGCAGAAACTACTTTTGGGAATCGGTGTGGCGCTGCAAATTCAGGGGTCGTACCGATTTCGACACGGCAATTGCCGCTGACTTTGCATGCGATTTCACATGTCAAATCGCATCAATGTGAAACAGGGCTAAATGCATTTGTGTAATATTGTGGATAAACGATGGCGCGTGTAACATGTCCTCAAATCAGCTACGCAAAAATGCAGCCGTTTGTGTGCTTAGCTGCCAATTTGAGCACCCAATCGGAAATCCCACGAGACCCGCAATCGCCTCCGTTTTCACCAAGTTACGTAGAGCTGTGCAAGGACATTAAGAGAAATACATGGATGCTCGATTTCACCCCCCCCCCCCCCCCCATTTCACACCTCAATAAACCCGCCACTGCCTCTTTGGTCAGCTGGCATGAAAAGATTTGATGAACATATGGGGCTCTGACATCACCGCCAGGCACAGGGTCTCTGCTTGTCTGCTTGACATCCACCCTCCAGGATATTTTCTCATAAGACTACATGACAGACTGCACTGGAAGGATGAGTTCCCTAATACAAGACAAACATTGGATTTTCTGCTCTCCGACATTGCCTTCTGCACACAGGCTACACCCTGCAATACGGCTACAGTCACACAGACCTGTTCAGGCACAAATGTCCGGGAAATTTAAATTCCCGCCATTTTTAAGTGTCCAGGAATCCACAAGAGCGGTGTACATCCTGTTATAGAAGTGATTGACTATATACACACTTGTACCCCTGAAAGTTCTGCTCTCATGAAATACATCAAACGTGTATGCACAGGTAAACACCAATACTGGCAAATTATATATATATATATATATATATATATATATATATATATATATATATATATATATATATATATATATATATATATCACATACCTTTGTAATAGTTTGTAAAGTGCTTACGTTTTACACATGTATAGATGCATAAATGTCCATAAAGCAATTCTATCAAATAAAAAAAAGACTCTAGAAGTTACTTGAATCCCGAATCCACCCTGCATCGCATGGACAGACAAATCTGCAGTGCCAGCTTTTGTAATTTGACAGCCTGCACCTGCAGCTGTCTGACTAACCAAACAGGTGACTGCTATCCAATTGGATGCAGATGCTGTTCATCTGAGAATTTAAAGGGTCACTAAAGGAAAAACAAATTTTTTGCTGAAATGACTGTTTACAGGGTATAGAGACATAAAAGTTAACTGCTTCCTTTTAAAAATGATTACAAATAGATACAAAAAATCAATCATATAATGTGCCTGCAGGTTAGTTTCACTTTTAAACTGGTTTCATGTTCCTGTGAACTAGAGACACACAGAACAAAAACAAACAAATCCAGGGCAGTGTTTTGTTTTTAAAATGAATCTGATTGGTTCTGAGGAGTTTTAGACACACAGTAATGACAGCTTAGACCACCGTGAGAAAGCTCCCAGTACGATGGTTATAAGGAAACAGGCAACCAGGAAGTGTGGAGATCACAGCAGAATTACAGCCACTTCAAAGAAAAACGAACAATAAGGACATGAAACCAGTACTGCAGTAAGGTAAAGGAAGCCATTTAGCTAAAATAAAATTCTTTAGTGATCCTTTAAACAAAGGAGGATAGAAAAGCAGACTCGTGGAGCCAAACAGGGCCACGGAATGAATTTCAGGTGATTTAGAAGGCATTTGGTGAATTTTGACCATTGTATGGCCAGCTTTACACAACGCAGAGCTGCTGCACTTAAGAGTTTGTAAAGGTATACCATTTTCACCCTAATGCATTCTATGCATTAAAGTGAAAAACATCTGCTGATCAGAGGCCCCGCAAACCCCCCCTTTACTTGCCTAACCCCTCAAAAGTCCCGCGCCGTGAACGTGCAGGCTTCTCGGCTGTCTTCCCGGCTCCGTCATTGAAACCAGTGCAGTCATTGGCTCGTGCTGCTGTCAATCACATCCAACGGAGTGGTGCGCTGGGGGGCATGGCAGAGTGATACAGTTGGCGACTATGGAATTGAATAGATTGATAGCAAGCGCAGCCATTGGCTCCTGCTATGATGTGGCCGCCGGGTGGGAGGGTTTGGGGTCAAGTCATACACTCGGCGGCTATGTGAGCTGAGTTTATGACACAGGAGCGCACCCGCAAGGTAACCCCCTATAGAGGGAGTTTCCCAGAGGGGGTTATCTATTGTGAGGAGGAGCCGCAAGAGCCACCGTGGGACCCGAGAAGAGGAGAATTGGGGTCACTCTGTGCAAAACAAACTGCACAGTGGAGGCAAGTATGAAGTACGAGTGAATTTTTATTTGATTTTTATTTAAACACTGAACCTTTAGTACCACTTTAACTGCTTGCCGACCGCCCACCATAGTTTTATGGCGGCAGGTCGGCTTGGCTGCGCAAAATCACGTAATATTACGTGATTTTGCATTTCAGCCACTAGGGGCGCTCGCCCCTGGTGCCGACGCGCGTGCCCGGCAGGCACCCGGGATTGCTCGTTACAGAGCGAGAACCAGGAGCTGTGTGTGTACGGTCCTTTCAGGGGGAGAAATGACTGATCACATATTCATACAATGTATGAACAGCGATCTGTCATTGCCCCTAGTCAGTCCCACCCCCCTTCAGTTAGAACACACCTAGAGAGCATAATTAACCCCTTCCTCGCCCCTAGTGTTAACCCCTTCCCTGCCAGTGGAATATTTTTTGGGGATATTTATTACAGCAAAAAAAAATTAAAATAAATATGTGACGCTCTATTTTTGTTTATAGCGCAAAAAATAAAAACCGCAGAGGTGATCAAATCCCACCAAAAGAAAGCTCTATTTGTGAAAAAAAAAAAAAAAAGGGGGGGGGGGGGGGGGGGGGGAGACACCAATTTTGTTTGGGAGCCACGTTACACGACCGCGCAATTGTCAGTTAAAGCGACGCAGTGCCGAATCGCAAAAAGTGGCCCGGTCATTCACCAGAAAAATGGTCCGGGGCTGAAGTGTTTCATGCAGTGCAGAGACGTTCTCTACTCACAGCTGTCAAAATAAAATAAATAAAAATGATTCATTTTGTATGGGCTCAAATCGCACCGCAAGAATAAAATAAAAAAAACAGTATTTCTATAGAATAAAAAAAAAATAAAGAAAAAAAAAAAAAAAAAGGGTTATCGATGCAGATTCCCCAACAATGGTAATTCAGAAATGGGATTTGGTGCAGTTCTTCTAATAATCTGGGGGCCGCATTTAGTCCATCATATTCCGAATGGCTGTTAAGGGCTTCTGTATACTTTACAGTAGGTTATAGAATAAGGACGGCGCTATATACAAACAATAAAAGCCGTTGTAGGCAGAAAAATCAGAAAACAAGTTCCTAGCAGGAAGGAAGTCCCAACCTTCTCTTTACACGGGGAGTTTTTTTTTTTTTTCTAAAGACTTCAACAATATTGATACACCCTTTCCTCTCCCCCCCCCCCCCCCCACCCCCCATACAACAGCTGAGCCAACACAAACTAAAAAAGCAGTTTATAAACTCTCAATTGACACTTTCAGACTCTGCTGGAAGCCTCTGATAAAGTCCTACACACCACAATTGTCCGGGGCTAAAAATAGAGGCATACAGCGGTTTACTGAACACTTCCAATCATGACTGGAAAGAAATGGTTCTTTATTACTTGCCAGATGACGGCCGACTTCCTGGAGACGACGCGCTTCGTTTACATGCAATGTATTCATAAACAAGAACCGAGGACACCGACACATGGGCACTGCTCATCGCAAAGTGACAACGGTAAACCTTGTGTTTCCACACAAAACACACTGGAACAAAAAGTAACACTATATACATATATTTTGTAGCCAAAGTATAAAAAAAAAAAAAAAATTACACACACATATCCATTTGATATGTACAGTATTTATAGGTTATGGTGCTGACCCAGAGGGTGGAAATAATTAAAAAAAATTAAAATAATTTCATTGAAAAATCGGTAAAGAGTAAAGATCCATCTAAAAGATAAAAGTTTACTATTTAACCACTTGCTTACTGGGCACATATACCCCCCTCCTGCCCAGGTGAAATTTCAGCTTCCGGCACTGCGTCGCTTTAACTGACAATTGCGCGGTCGTGCGACGTGGCTCCCAAAAAAAAAAAATTATGTCCTTTTTTCCCCACAAGTAGAGCTTTCTTTTGGTGGCATTTGATCGCCTGTGCGGTTTTTATTTTTTGCGCTATAAACAAAAAAGAGCGACAATTTTGAAAAAAAATACAATATTTTTTACTTGTTGCTATAATAAATATGCCAATTTAAAAAAAAATAAAAAATAAAAATAAAATTCTCAGTTTAGGCCGATACGTATTCTACATATTTTTGTTAAAAAAAAAAATAAAAAAAAAAAAATATTGCAATAAAGCGCAAAAGTTATAGCGCCTACAAAATAGGGGACAGAATAATTTTTTTTTTTTTTTTACTAGAAATGGCGGCGATCTGCGATTTTTGTTGGGACTGCGACGTTATGGGGGACTGCGACGTTATGGCGGACACATCGGACACTTGACACATTTTTGGCGCCATTCACATTTATACTGCCATCAGTTCCTTTAAATATGCACTAATTACTGTATAAATGTGACTGGCATTGAAGGGGTTAACACTAGGGGGTGAGGAAGGGGTTAAATGTATTCCCGGCATTGTGTTCTAACTGTGTGGGGGGAGGGGGGTGACTGGGGGAGGTGACCGATCTATGTCCCTATGTACAAGGGACACAGATCGGTCTCCTCTCCAGAGACAGGACGCTGTCTCTGTGTAAAACGGCAATGAGAGATGATCTCATATGTTTACATATGAGATCATCTCTCATTGGCCGCACAGATCGCATCGCAAACGGCCACTCTAATTGGCCGTTCGCGGCGATCTGTAATTGGCTGTGTCCAAGGGACATGGCCAACACAGAGTTTGCGCGCTCTGGAGCGCGCGCGGAACGCTCAAAGGGGCGGACGTCAATGGATGTCCAGTTGGATATTCAGATCCGCGCTGTAGTCGTCATTCGGCTATAGCGCGGGTCTCAAGAAGTTAAAGATACATTACCAATTTAGTTTTCTAACCATGCAAAACGGCTCAGGTGCTGGTGGAAAGCAAGGACAGGAAATGGCATTTTCAAACCTGGATTACTGTATTTTGGAGGTCAAAAGGAAAAACGAGGTAAGTGATATTTAAATGCTCTAGCTTACAGCAATCAATTGATCTAATAAAAAAACTAACCTTTAGTGTTCCTTTAAAGATTCTAAACTACCAGCAAGAATAAGTCCTTACATTTAAAGAGCACCTGTCATTTCAGATACATCATGGCAGAGCCCGTTAGCGGGCATCCACTCACCTGCTGCCACATCCCTCACCTTGTTGTGTCACTGCCGCATCACCAGCCGTCCCATTAAAGTGAATGGGACTGTTGGTGAGTCAACAGCAGGTCAGAGGAAGAGCGGCTGCAGGACAGAGATGACAGCTTCTTTTTCAAAATAATGATTTAAAGCGAGTGGATTTAAATCAAATCCACCCTGAGCCGACCCCTCTCCATAGGTCAAGTTCTCTTTTTGCAATGACTATGTGCATCACTTCCTGTCATCGGGGAGTTGCAAGAATTTTTGGGGGATTTTCCAGAGTTCCGGGATGTGCAAATGTCCCAAACATAGCACATTTAAAAATACAAAACTAAAGACGGAGGCTAAAAAAGTAACAAAGCAAGCCTTACAAAAGTCGTTTTCCTGTGCAGTGGGGCTGTGCCCGCACTGCCCGGATCAACTGCCCTTTTATTTTTGTCTAGAACAGAGATATACTTATGCAATTCTCTCCACACAAGACCGGTCCCTGAGGTTCCTACAAGATCTGGTGGTCTGTTCCCGACATCTCTCCCATTGACCTGCTCTGGCTGTGAGGATGTCAGGAATAAGCCACCACTGGATTGTGGAGCGGAGTATTAGGCGAGTACAAGCCTTCACCCCACCCCTAGTCAAAAACAAGCAGTTGAGCTGTGTAGTGTGGGCGCAGCCGTAGGTCCCCTGGTCCCCAAACTTGGCACACATGTAGCCCCTCTACAAGTGTGCAAAGTTTGTTGTCCGGGGATCATCGTTTTCAAAGCCACAGATTCCAATGTTAAAGGTCAGTCCAAGCATGGGCACAGTGAGGCATGCAGATGGACACCCTAGGCTTATACCCGAGTCAATAAGTTATACTAGTTTTTTGTGGTAAAATTAGGTGCCTCGGCTTATATTCGGGTTGGCTTATACTAGAGTATAGGGTTGTCCCGATACCGATACCAGTATCGGTATCGGGACCGATACCGAGTATTAGCGGGAGTACTCGTACTCCCGCCGATACTAAAATAGAATACTACCCCCCCCCCCCCCCCCCCCCACCCAAACCAACGCCGCCGCCACGTTAATCACCGCGGCACGGGGAACATTACAGACAGCTTTCGTTTGAATAGCTGTTTTCCCCGCCGCGCATAGACACTCCCCCTTGGACGGATCTGTCCAATCGCGAGCAAGGGGGAGTGTCTATGCGCGGCGGGGAAAACAGCTGTTCAAACGAACGCTGACTGTAATGTTCCCCGCGCCGCGGTGATTAACAGTAGGTACGGGGGACATGGCTGGCTATACAGGGGGGACATGGCTGGCTATACAGGGGGGACATGGCTGCATATGTGGGGGGGACATTTAAAAAAAAAAAGTATCGGTATCGGCGAGTACATAAAAAAAAAAATATCGGTACTTGTACTCGGTCCTAAAAACGTGGTATCGGGACAACCCTACTAGAGTATATATGGTATTATGAATATTCATTAAAACATTAATAAAGCACGATCGGTACATAAAGTTGCAAAAATGTTCCCAATCTCAGGGATCTTGTGGCCGTTTCCATCATAGCTGTGGGCATTATGAAGCCCAGTTCATGTTTCTTCCTGGATTTTCCGAGAGAGGTGCATGCTGGGATTTTTAGGCACAGTAATGCCCATAGACTCCTGGTCATCATTTCCCAGGAGGCAATGGGGTCTTAGGCCAGGAAGTTCTACCACTGCGGACTAGGAACTAAGCAGATAACCAAACCTGCATAGAAACAGCCATATAGAAGAGAAAAAAAAAAAAAAAAAAAATTTAAGATTTTTATTTTTTTATTTTTTTTTAATTAAAAGGCCAGCTGTCCATAAAAAGTTTGTTTTTAGGGTGGAACTCCGCTTTAACTGACTGAGCCAAGCCCTCCTTTGTGTGGCACACATTCCCCCTCCAAGACACTGACACATTTACAGAAACCCCCATTGGTGTCATTCCAGAAAGCAGTGGCTAGGACTGGGTGTAGCCATGGGACAACTGACAAGCTTAATAAAATATAACTAAACAACCACAGCACAGACCTCTATACTGCAATATCCAAAGTCTGTCTGCCGGCATAAACATGGACCCACATCAAAATGAATTAACAAAAGTAAATGCAATGCAGCGCTACTCCGAACCAATAAAGTGACTATAAAGTATTAGTGCAAATGATTACATACAATGGGCAAAGAAAAAAAAAAAAGCCCACATTTTAGATTATCCCCAGAAATGTAGGAGAGGAAATCTTCCAATGGGAACACTAGTTCTGGTGACTTTGGGGGGCAAGGAATTTGCCCAATTTGCAGTTTCCTCTCACTTCCTGTTTACCTAGTGGGACAGGAAGTGGAGAAATCTCCAACGGCACATAGATGGCAAAAAATGTAAAAAAAACTGACAGGAGTTCTGACCCCTCCCTTACTCTATCCAAAGATGAATAATAAAGTTTGCCTTTAGCTCTACTTTAACAGGTATTGTTATTTGCAAGGGAGCTCCACTGACCCAGTTCCTAGCAGCATATTACTTTCTCCAACAAGAAGACGACCTCATTGGATTGACCAGCCTGGCACAATTGAGGCTCCCAATGTATGAAACTAGGGTTGTCCCGATACCGAGTATTTGCGGGAGTACTTGTACTCCCGCAAATGCCCCCGATGCCTGGCCGAATACTCAACCCCGCCACATCGCCGCCGCTTGGTTAATACGGGCGGGGAACATTACAGCTTTCATTTGAATAGCTGTAGTGTTTCCCGCGCGCCGCGTATAGACACTCCCCCTTGCTTGGGATTGGACGGGTGATCTGTCCAATCCCGAGCAAGGGGGAGTGTCTATACGCGGCGGGAAACACTACAGCTATTCAAATGAAAGCTGTAATGTTCCCCGCCCGTATTAACCAAGCGGCGGCAGGGCAGCATCTAGGTATGGGGAACATGGCTGCATATATGGGGGGGGGGGGACATGGCTGCATATATGGGGGGGGGGGGACACGGCTGCATATATGGGGGGGGGGACACGGCTGCATATGGGGGGGGACACGGCTGCATATGGGGGGGGGGGACACGGCTGCATATGGGGGGGGACACGGCTGCATATGGGGGGGACACGGCTGCATATGGGGGGGACACGGCTGCATATGGGGGGGGGGGGGGGCACGGCTGCATATATGGGGGGGGGACACGGCTGCATATATGGGGGGGGGACACGGCTGCATATATGGGGGGGGGACACGGCTGCATATATGGGGGGGGGGACACGGCTGCATATATGGGGGGGGGGACACGGCTGCATATATGGGGGGGGGGGACACGGCTGCATTTGTGGGGGGGACATGGCTGCATTTGTGGGGGGGACATGGCTGCATTTGGGGACACATTTAAAAAAAAAAAAAAAAAAGTATCGGTATTCGATATCGGTGAGTACTTGAAAAAAAGTATCGGTACTTGTACTCGGTCCTAAAAAAGTGGTATCGGGACAACCCTATATGACACCATAACTCTCTGGCTGCAGATGTGTAGAGTCCCCCCACACATTACATGGGGTAGTGGCAGGCAACAGGTATCCTGCCAGGAAACCTTGGCTAGGACAGGCAATTCATTCCGATAGCTCTCCCTTTCACAGGTTATATATAGAGAGATCCAAATAACTAATACATTTCACCCACAAAACTACAAAGTATAAGAATAGAATAGACTTTTCAGCTGCGGCTCCTTGACACAATTATTTGCTTGTTCAAGAGAGGATTCAGAAGACATCCCTGTGCTATACAAAGCATACTTCAGGTCAAATCAAAAGCAATAAAAAAAAAAAAAAGCAGAATAAGTCATTTAGAAAAAAAATAAAATAAAAAAAGACAAAGCTGCTAATAAATTTGCATTATTTTTCATGGAGTCCCTAAAGAGGATTGATATTATGCACATGGCCCCGGCAGCAAACGGGTTAACAAGAAGCAGGAACACAACAGGCCAGTGAAGAATGACTCAATCCATTTTGTGCCTCTGATCAATGCAAAACGTACTTTGTAATTTTTATATTCACCTCGCTGAGCATGAAACGTATCATTACCAGCCAGGGAATGCAATCAGTTCAATAGAACAAGCTGGGAAGCCTTCAGGGGCCTTGCACGGAGGATGAGAAATGCTGACGCACTACGCTTCCATTGTATTTCTTTGATGGCAATGGGACTGAATAACAGAAAAAGCTGAGGGGGAATGGCTTTATATTAAAGAATGTATGCACCTGTCTGCATTATAGGAAGCCTCCTGCAATATCGAAATGCCACTGCCCAAGAACACAGGCAGGTTCTTTACAGAGGACTGTAGTAGCTGCCAAGTGTTGCAAAGTCCCCTTCAATTATACAGGCGACTCCCACGGTATGTTCTCGTCAGGCTGGTCTATCACATACGAGAAGCATTGCACCTTGTGTCACACTTGACACTACATTGCTTAGAACTTGTGTGCATGCTCGCTGTGATGCATAACAACGCATTGCCGCATTAACTATTTAAAAGTTTGGGGGGGGGGGGGGGGGGTGGGATAAACCACAGGTTGCAGGAATAGGATTTGACATACGTGTACCACGCTGCAGTCACACTGAGCCATACCTAAAACCCATCTCTTTCAAGCAGGTCAAGGCGGGGTGCAGACCAGTTAAATGAACTGGACTTTGGGGGTCAAATGTGCTCAGGGCACAGTACATACACCCCCCCCCCCCCTAGTATTACTATATCCTTAACCACTGTAAGACCAAGCTTTTTCTGCCACTTTGTTTACAAAATAAAATCATTAATTTGTTTGCTAAAAACATGGGGCCTGATCCACAAAAGGGATACGCCGGCGTATCTACTGATACGCCGTCGTATCCCTGTTTCTATCTATGGAACTGATCCACAGAATCAGTTTCTCATAGATAGGGAGAAGATCCGACATGTGTAAGGGACTTACACTGCCGGATCTTAGGATGCAGTAGCGCAGCCGCCGCTGGGGGCATTTCTCGTCGAAATCCAGCGTCGGGTATGCAAATTAGCACTTACGGAGATCCACAAAGCTTTTACGCTTCGTTTTTTCTCCGTAAGTGTTAGTTTGCCGTCGCAAAATTAGGGCTGCTTTTACAAGGTGTAAAGTTAGTACATCTTGTAAAAGTAGACCCTTCTATCCCGCGTCGCTGTCTTTTTTTTTTTCTCCCCGCCGCGATTCTCAAAACCCGGCGCAACGTAAAACCGCGCAACGCACGTCGGGAAAATAACGTCGGGAGCATGCGCAGTACGTCCGCGCGGGAGCGCGCCTAATTTAAATGGGACTCACCCCATTAGATTAGGAACGCCTTGTGCCGGACGGATTTAAGTTACACCGCTCAAAATTTCTAGGTAAGTGCTTTGTGGATCGGGCACTTGGGTAGAGATTTTGCGGCGGTGTAACTTAAACGGGAAAAATTAAGTTACGCCGGGTTTTTGTGGATCAGGCCCATAGTACCCCCATACATAGACTTTTTTTTTTTTTTTTTTTTGCAGAGACCCTAGGGGGAAAAAAGAAGAAAAAAAAAAAACCACACACACCTAAAGTGTGGCACAAATAAATGCGTGCACAACTTAGACATGCGGTCGCTTCTGTGAACCAGCACGGATGAATGGGGTACTTTAAAGTAGAATTCTAGGCAAACAGTTTTTTTCTCCATTTCGGATAAAGTTAAAGAGGGTTATAACCCGTCAGATTTTTTTTTTCGCCATGTCCCACTGCGGAGATTTTCCTTTACTTCCTGCCCCATAGCCAAACTGGAAGCAACTGAAAATCCCTAAAAATGTCAAGGAATTCCATTGGGACCCCCCCAGAGCACCAGAACTAGTGTCCCCCATTGGAAGATCTGCCCTCTTACCTTTCTGGAGAGAACCCCAAAAATTTGGTAAACAGGACACAGAGTGAATCTCCCTGACTGGGGCACAGACAGCAATAAAAACTGACAGCTGTTCTAATCCCTCTCCACTCCATCCAAAACAAAAAAAAGTTTTGCCTTTAGTTATACTTCAAATTCTTTGATCACATTTACTCCTAAAACAAAGAATGTAAACATCCCTTGTGATAGAAATGAGGAAGACTGGTAACCTGTAAGGCCCCGTACACACGACCGAGTATCTCGGCAGAATTCAGCCAGAAACTCGATGGCAGACGTATTCTGCCAAGAAAACCGGTCGTGTGTACACTTTGCCCAGGAAGCAGACGAGGATCTCGTCGGGCCAAAAAGAGAACATGTTCTCCATTTCCTCGTTAGTCAGTGGGAAAAGTTGGCTCTGCGAGATCCTCGGCAGTTTCACAAGGAACGTGTGTACGGGCCTGAGGCTCCAACATGAGGAAGCAAAGCCCTGCTTCAACCAAGATGGCCTCCTCCACATAGAGACACAGTGCAGATTAGGACTAGAGTTGTGGTTTGTGTTCAAGAAAAAAATATATATATTTTCCCTGAACATGGCAGATCTGGTTCTGAAAAAAGCCAGGCTCCCACAGTGACAATGCCAGCGCCACGGAGAGGAGCTTCGTACTGCTGCATCGCTGGACCATGGGACAGAGGAGTGTCCGATTAATAAAAAAAAAGGCAGCCGCTACACTTTTTGTAGCGGCTGACTTTTATATGGGTGGAACTCCGCTTTAAAATGTGTGTCAAGTAACACAAGACATGATAGGTCAGTAATGGGGAAAGATCACTGGCGGCTCATTTTTTGTCCTCTGCCTCCCTATTGGGCAAATCTTCCACTGTTCTTTTCCACTTGAAAAACAAGCACACGCGGCGCATCACAAAGTCACAACACAGCAATATCAGCAGCTCCCCAATTTACGATAACTTTCCTTTAAATTGCCATCTAGTAGACAATATTTTCCGGACAGAATATATTTTATGAACTTCCCGGATGAGCATTACCTTGAGGTTTACATTGCACTAAAACTTGATGGTTTATAATAAGCCCCATGTACAGCCTGGCTAATCTCTGTGCTGTCAGTGATGGGGCAGCTCGCGGGTAGTTATGTGGCGTGCTGTAATGCGATGGATTCAGGGTCGGTATAACATGGGAGAGGAGATTAATCTGTCTGGCTCAGTGTCTGTTTATCTATAGCAGACAGTAGAGGGCTGAAGCCACATTAGCCTGCCAGACAGCACAATACAATACAGATGCACTCATCGCCAGTGTCACATGACCTCCCTAGCAACACACAAACTTTACCCGGGGCCCGTTCACACTCGTCCGTCACCACGCAGCATGCATTTTCCAGCATGAAACTGCTATTCAATTATAAATCTCATTCATTCCTAGGTGGCCAGCTCACATCAATGCTCTGCAGCTTTGTGGGTTTTAAAGTACAGACCATGCCACATTTGTGTGTGGTAAGCATGCAATTATAGCGCTAAATTTGGGCTATTCCTGGAGTTCATCCATGCAGTGCAGAGGGCCCCAAATGCTCATTATGTCTAGGGCATGGGTGAACAACCCAAGGCCCTCCAGCTGTTGTGGAACTACAAGTCCCATGAGGCATTGCAAGCTGCTGACAATTATAAGCAGGACTCCCAAAGCCAGAGGCATGCATAGGATATGAAGAGAAGAATCGATAGCCGTACTGCGATGACCATTAGGCTAGGTTCACACCTATGCGAATTGAGTGCGGTTTAAACCGCATCTAATTCGCAGGACATTTCAAAATACATTCTTTTCAATGAGGCTGGTTCACATATGTGCGATGCATCCGCACTGCGTATTGCCTCCAAACCGCATGCGGTTTTTATGTCTTGCGGTGCGGCTCAGGTGCGAATTCAGTCCCATTATCTTCTATGGGTATGCATCTAATTCGCACATGTGTTCAGTTCTCTGCAGGAATTTCTCTCATTCAGCTCAATACAATTCTCCCCCACTCTCCTCTCACCCGGAAGTTCTCCCAGGTCTCCAAATTCGCACCTGATCTGCAGCTAAACCGCAGTTGATCTGCAGAACACCCTCTAGAGAAATTCGCAACGAGAACGCAGCTCCAAAACGCAACGCACTAGTCTGATTCCGGCCTTAAGGTTGTCCTTTATTCAAACCAACAGCAAGTACATCACATCACAGGGTAACAGCAATGGAACAGCCGACACGTTTCGCACTGAACTAGTGCTTATTCATGGCTAGTTCATAAGCACTAGTTCAGTGCGAAACGCGTCGGCTGTTCCCCTGTTCCATTGCTGTTACCCTGTGATGTGATGTACTTGCTGTTCGTTTGAATAAAAGACAACCTTAATGGTCATCGGAGTGTGGCTATCCATTCTTCTCTTCATGTCCTATGCATGTCTAGTGCACTGCCAGCACCCACGGTATCCTGAGTTAGTCTATTACTACATAGTTGACCCACCTGGAGTGGTGATCCCTCTTTCTCTCAAAGCCAGAGGCATGATGGGACTTGTAGTTACGCAAAAGCTGGAGGGCCACAGGTTAAGCACCCATGTCTAGGGCAGTGATGGCAAACCTTGGCACCACATTTCCCATGATGCTCCACTACACTGCAGAGTGCAATTGAGCTTTATGGGAAATGTAGTTCCAAAACATCTGGGGCGTCCATGTTCGCCATCACTGGTCTAGGGGCATACAGTGCAGGCTCTATAACTTAGCTGGATCCTAGCTCCAGCTCTCTCCTCCTCTGCCCAAAGCTCCGATCTGCAGGCCGATATGAAACTACAGGAGAACAGTTGCCACGAGAAACAAGTATTTCTCTTCATCTCCTCCTACCCCTAGACATGACAAGCATTTAAGGGTACTGTCGCATGATATTGATCGGTCCACCTTAATTGAACAGGTAACACAAAAGGGTAAAAAGGACTGAGGGTGGCATCTCATTGGTCAAAGTGAAAACACTACTGTAGACAGATAGGATACCTTTTGCAGTCTGACCTGTTTTTCTGCAACTATGGCTCACAGCAAAGTCAACAAGACCTGGAAGTGAGAGGATAGAAGACCTGCTGGATCCAATGACGGCTCAATTAAGTAAAAGGGGGCGGGTGTTGATGCCTAAACATTTTTTACCCAAATGCAAGGACAGCAATAAGGATAAAAAAATAAAAAGTTTGTTTAGGCCAGTGTTTCTCAACTCCAGTCCTCAAGGCGCTCCCCCCAACAGGTCATGTTTTCAGGATTTCCCTCAGATGAAACAGCTCTGCTAATTGCTAAGGCAGTGAAACTGATCAAATTGCCAAAATAATGGAGAGCCTGAAAACATGACCTGTTGGGGCGCCTTGAGGACTGGAGTTGAGAAACACTGGTTTAGGCTCTACAACCACTTTAATTTGCAGGGATTTCCTCCTACTTCCTGTTCTGGCTATGGGACAGGAAGTGAAGGTAAATCTTCCTAGTGAGATAAACTGGTAAAAAAAAAAAAAAAAACACACACCACACCTTACACGGGTTTATAAGCCTCCCTTATTCCTTCCAAAATAAATATAAAAACAAAAAAAAGGGTTCTGCCTTTAGTTTTACTTTAACAGGACTTTTTACCCTAAAGTGGTTGTTAAGCCTCCATCTTATCTTTAGATCACCCCCTCTGTCAGATAAAAAGCTGCAACCTAGTGCTTGTGCTTTATTAAAAAAAAGCCAATTTCTATCTGTTTTAACAGGGTCTTCCAGCGATAAGAGGACTCCAGGCTCTCAGCTCTCCCTGTATATCTCCAGTGGGTGGGGGCCGAGATCCCCCTGCTGACGTCAGTCAGGGAGGAGAGGAGCAGAGAGCCTGGAGTCATGTGATCACTGGGAGACCCATAAATCAGGGTAGAAATCTTTTATAAAAGCAGAAGCACTAGGACACAGCTTTTTATGTGACAGAGGGGATGATATACGGATCAGTTTGTTTTGAAGCAGTGGGGAGAGGAGCAAATCAGTGATAGTGAGAGATGGGAGGGGGTGACAGAGGGAGACACAGGAGAGCTGCGGATAGCAGTGTATGACGGAGGCATGTAAGCCGACAACGGTGTCAGGGCTCAGCAGCCCTGATATATCAAGTCAGCATACAGAGGGGAAGGCAGAAACCGGCAGGATCAGCCAGGTATTTCAGGGTGAGAGAAGGGGATAAATTACACAGCACAAGCACTGTGCCGTACAACATGCTTTAAAAAGGAACACTGCCTTTATTTTATTTTCTTGGGTTAACAAACGCTTTAACTTGTGTGCTAGCATTTGCAGAATTAGAAGTAGGCAAAAGGGAACCTGAACCGAGTGAAATATTGAGACTCCTGTTCCATCCTCTCCTACTGAAAATACTAGCTGCCTGGCTTAGACGATGTTCAATAGTTTAAATGCATCTCAAATCACCGATCGAGAACACTTCTACAGACATTCACCTGCCAATACTGGTCAGTGGTTTAGAAAGCACTGAAAGCAGAGACAGCCAGGCAATCTGCATTTTCAGAAGAATGGTAGCCATGGCAGCCTTGATATTTCCTCCCTGCGTCGTTTTTTCTTGAACCATGTGCTGACAGGTGATCTGCGTAGACGTATACACGGGCAGTTTTGGGGCTAGAGAGGTGTTAACGTTGCACCCGGCTAGCTTTGGCAGATGAAACTTGCATATCTGGGTGGTGCAGCAACAGCAGGAAACAAGTCCATATATCTACATCTGTTCTCTCTGTAGACCAGCCTACAAATGAGCTCTCGGCAGAGACCTTTGATGGGCCATTTCCTGTTTGTTTTCCCTCTGGGTGAAAAAAATTACTTTTCACTCATTATGCCCTCTGCCAGGCTCACACTCCGGTATTCTAAACAGCTTGCAGAAAACATACAAATAAAATAAATTCTCATCAGCAAAGCCAAGAACATTTCTCTATGGAACTGAACACATACAACTAGGCGATTCAATAGAAACAATGCATGAGAAGTCACACCCCATTGAAAAAGGGTTCCTGCACTCTGCAACTTGCATTGACATCTTTGTAAAATTAAGTTACAGATGTCAGCAAATCGCATGTCAAATCGCATAATAGATGAAGTAGCGCTATTTCAACATCGCACTGGTGCTTACCAGGGCTAAGGCTTCCCATTAAGAAAATGGGCTGCAGCATTTCTTTAATGGGATCTTAGTCCCCCAGTAAAGTCCCACAAATAAGTGTAGATCCTGCCACTGATGTCCATCCAAAGGTGCTTCCTTTGATGGTGAAGCAACAATGCTGCGCTGCTCCTGAATTCAGAGCAGAGTTGCCACTATAATGCCGCATACACACAACCGTTTTTCGGGTTCTAAAAAATGACTTTTTGTATGTCATTAAAAACGATCGTGTGTGGGCTTCAGAGCATTTTTTCGGGTTCTGAAAAACGGGCCAAAAAAATTTTGAACATGCTCTATTTTTTTACGTTGTCGTTTTTCGGGTTGTAAAAAATGGTTGTGTGTGGGCTTTAACGGCGTGAAAAATTTCTGCATGCTCAGAAGCAAGTTATGAGACGCTGTAACAGACAGAAAAGCGCAAATCCTCTTTTACTAACACAAAATGAGCTAAAGCAGCCCAAAGGGTGGCGTCATCTACACGGAACTTCCCTTTTATAGTGCCGTCGTACGTGTTGTACATCACCACGCTTTGTTAGATCGTGTGTAGGCAAGACCGTTTTAATGATCAAGTTGAAAAAAACTTTTTTCTAGAGCCTGAAAAACTTTTTTACAACCCGAAAAATGATCGAGTGTACGCGGCATTAGGCTTCATGCACACTAGCGTTTTTGTAAGCTCAAAAAGGAGCTAGAGAGAAGGAAAAAAAAAAAAAAAAAACACTGGATGAAAAACCGCTAATCGTGTTTTTTGTGCCGGCTTGTAGTAGAGTTTTAGTAGCCATTAGAATTTTATTAGCATTTTTACAGAAAAAAAAAAGGGGGGGGGGGGGATAAAATAAAATGTTTTCCTGCTCCTAAACGCTGAAGCTTGAAAAATGCTTCTAGCATAAAATAGTGTGCATGGGCAGAAGGTGAAAAATGCTCATATTGGCTTGGATGCACTAGAGTAGGTTGGGGTGGGCGAGGGGGTAGCCATCTTCATCACTGCTGATTCACACGCCAGTAACGTGTCAGGCAGCACCTGGCCACTGCTTCCTGAATTGGCAGCACTGGCTATGTTGCTGAAACCCTCCCGCTGTGAGCTGCAGTGTCTGGGAGGGGAGAGCGTACGAGACAAAAATATAGGATTTGGCTCAGTCAGGGAAGGCAGGAAGATAAAGAAAGTTTGTTTACTTTAGTTTTGTGCATCAAGAAGCCTTTTGGGGCAACTTTGCTCAATGCACTCCTAACACAAAGACTAGTAAAATCAGGGTTGTCCCGATACCGATACTAGTATAGGTACCGAGTATTTGCCCGAGTACTTGTACTCGGGCAAATGCTCTGATGCTTCACCCGATACCTGGGCAGTCAGGGTGATCAGTGCTGTGGAGGAGTTACAAGCACTGATCACCCTGTATAGATTGAAATGTCTGACAGCCAGTCCTCTCTCTCAAACCCCCTGCTGCGGCTTTCAGTGGTGATCTGTGCTTCTCTCCCACACACGATCACCGCCGACGGTCCCCAATGTTGCTGTCCCCCTCCATGTTGCTCCGTATCCCCCTCCATGCATCTGTCCCACTCTCTCTTCCCGTGTCCCCCTCCGTGCATCTGTCCCACTCTCTCTTCCCGTGTCCCCCTCCGTGCATCTGTCCCACTCTCTCTTCCCGTGTCCCCCTCCGTGCATCTGTCCCAATCTCTCTTCTACCCCTCTGTGCTGCCGTCCCCCTCCGTGCATCTGTCCCACTCTCTCTTCAACCCCTCTGTGCTGCTGTCCCCCTCGGTATCTCAGGATGTTGAGCGGAGGTAGGAGCTGGTAAATCCGGGTCTTTCGTTTTCTGAACAGACAGTCAGTAATCACCGACTCTGTCCATTCACATAACTGAAACATTGTAACCTCCTGTGATTACGTTGTGTCAGTTTATGAATGGAGAGAAGCCGCTGTCTTCTCTCCTTTCATTATCAGTGCAGCGGAGGCTGCCGAGAAAGGGACTGAGGAATATGTATCCCCAAGTCCCTTTCTCTGTCTCAAAAGGGAGATGTCAGGGGTCTGTTAAGACCCCCGATATCTCATCATAGCCCCCCCAACAGGACTGATAAAAATAAAATAAAAAAACCCACTCACTCTCCCCCCCCCCCCCCCAAAAAAAAGAAGAAAGCATTGTAAATTAAAAAAATTTTTTTTTTTTTAAATAAGAATAAAAAAAAATACTGACACATGAGATTAAAGCGGAAGTAAACCCATTAATTTAACACTCCAATTGGTTGCGCTCTCAACCAAACTGTCAAATCATGGCTGTTGTCATAACTGATCACATGTGCAGCATCATGGCAGTTGTAGATCAAACTGAGGCCAAGATGGCTGCTTCCTTGGCTGTAAATTATAGGAGGGTTTACTTCCACTTTAAATAAAAGTATCGATAATCGGTATCGGCAAGTAATTGAAAAAAAAAAAAAGTATCAGTACTTGTACTCTGTCTTAAAAAAAGTGTCATCGGGACAACCCTGCTGAAAATAGAACATACTGCACTTCATTGATGGTTTTAAATAGAACCCTTTCACACCGGGGCGTTTTTCAGGAGGTTTGGCATTAAAAAAAAAAAAAAAAAAAAAAAAAAAACGTTGAGCCCTAAAAACTATAGAAATATAACATTAAAAAACAGTTTTGCAGGCCATGCAGACCTTTAAAACTGTTTTAAAATGTTATTTTTCTATTCATGTACATCCTATGCCACACACACACACCAGCTAAAAGTAAAACAAGATTTCCCAACTTGCAGACTTATTTATAAAATGTTGCAGAAGATCAGCAAGATCCTGTTTAAAGAGGAACTTGTTCGTTTTAAAAATAATAATATTACATATCAACTACAAACAATGTAGCTGATGACTTAAAAAAAAAAAAATCAGGTACTTACCAGTGCATGAGATCCAACAGTCTTCCCACTGCTTGTCTCCAGCACCGCCATCTTGGATACTGGAGTAAGAGGTGGTTTCCTGGAGAACCATAACTAGCTCCCTGCTGCTAGGAGAGCCCTTTGTGAGTGTTCTTGCAGCCTCATGCTAAATGTGACATGTCTCAGGTGGATGCGGGGCAAGGGGCATACATACACATACATATACACACACATACATACGATTTCACATATGACCGTCAATACATAACCTGATACAACGATCAGGCATATGTTTATGGCCATCCTCCCAATACTTAGTAGGTCCTCCTTTTGCCACCTAATCAGCCCCCAGTCATGGATGCCAGTAGACCTGTGGAGGTTTGCTATGGTATCGGGCATCATGTAGTCAGTAGCAGAGCCTTTAAGTCCTGTAAGTTGCAAGGCAAGGTCCTAATAGATCACATTTTTCCAGCACATGCCAAAGGTGCCCAATTGGACTGAGATCTGGAGATCTTGGAGGTGAAGACAACACCTCAAACACCCCCCCCCCCCCCAGTTTTTAACATCATAAACATTATATATATATATATATATATATATATATATATATATATATATATATATATATATATATATATATATATATATATATATATATATATATATATATATATATATATATATATATATATATATACTGGCCTGCTCTGTGCAAAATGTTATCCACAGAGCGGCCCAGATCCTCTTCTTCTGGGGTCCCCCTCCTCTTGGTCAGGTGCCCCCATGGAAAGCCACGTTGGCTCATTCCAGAGTGCCATTACTGCATCCATTGACAGACAGCAAGACTGGCCCTGCCCCCCGTGTCACTGTCCAATGAGGAGAGAGACAGTGGACGGAGCCGCTGCACTCATCGCTGGATCGGATGGGCTCACAGCTAATTTAATCTGTCAGTGGTCATAAGGTTATAGCCGATTGGTGTATTTGCATTTAAATGTATTAATGCCAATACAAGAGCCATTTGTTCAGGGGGTTGGGCAGGTTACTGCAATAAAAGTGGGTGTTTTTTTTTTTTTTTTTTTTTTTAAGAAAAGGGGTTTCCCAATTAAAGTTTGTATTCATCTGTATACAATAAAATTAGCCATGAGTGCATATACAGGCTGCGTTTCCCGCTTCGATGTGTCAGACAGTGACACTTCTATATAACACTTCTAGTACTTCACAGATCATCTCTATCAACACAAATAAAGCTGCCTGCTCATTTCTTCTGCTCACTATTGTTACCATGACTAACCATGCTAAGAAATCCAACACTTTGCATTGGGGGGAAAGTCCTTAGAGGTGTACACTTTTATACAAATACCTAAGACAGAGCATTTCCTTTATACTTTCCAGAGATTTCTTCTTACTTCCTGTAGTGTGTACAGCAAAAGAGAAGGAAATTCTTCCCACGGAACACTGATAGCAAAAACCTGACGGGAGTTTTATCCCAAAAAAATTAAATTAAATTAAAGTGTCCGTTAGCTCCAGAACTGCAATGCAGACACTAACCAATAGCAAACGATATATTTAAACCAGTCTCTCAACCTTTATCCCCGGAGGAACGTAAAATAATTTTAAGGTCCCGTGGAACCCTTTCAATTCAATTGAGGATGGGGGGGCGTCACTGGGGAAAATGCACCTTACATTGGTGGCTAGTGGGAAGAATGTGCTCCTTAAAGTGTTACTAAATCCCAACATTCACTATATATCTGGTCTCCCACAGTACATAGAACATGGAAACCTAATTATAGTAAATAAACTGCTCAATACCCTTTTCTCCTCAGCAGTATACAGCAGTCTTGTGACTATCAGTGTCTGGTTAAAGCTTTTTGGAGTTTTCATTCGCCTCCAACTGTTCAATGAGCCTGCAGGACCCCTGACCCTCTCTCTGTCACTTTTTGTCTTTTTTTGTTGTGCACGTTTTGTGACACTGTGTGATCAGTAGGGTGCCGGTCCTCGGGCCAGCCCTGAACGTCTTGGGAGTAGGTGGACATGGCCTTCTGGCTTAGTTCGCCTGCTCTCATGGGGTCTCCCTTCGGGGGAGCCCCACCTAGTACTGGGAGGGTTCTGTTTCGGAAGTCCCTCCGAGGAAGTTGGGTCCGTGTCAGCTTCGGTTGCTCGGACCACAGTAGCTGTCTGGAGCCTAACGCCCTGGGGGATCAGGGTTTGGGTCCCTCTTCACAGGAGGACCACTTGACGTTGCATCCGTCTGCACGTTTTTGTGAACACTCTTTATGTGTGTGCACATTTTTTATGCACCGGGAGGAGTTTTTGGGTGTGTTCACACGCCATAGGCTTTTAAAAATAAAATAAAAAAGTCAGTAAATTTACATCCCTTTGGCTGAGAATAAGATTCAAGCTTCTTCCAGATATCGTGTGGAGTATTGCAGCGATCAATGAACTGATCCCTGGAAATGTCCTGCTGTTAAACTTTTTTTTAAACATTTTGCTATATTTTTTGGGACTTTATTTTCACTATATAAATCTACTACCGATTGGGTAGTTAATACCTTGGTTAATTTTTTCACATTGTAATATATTATATATATATATATATATATATATATATATATATATATATATTTTTTTTTTTTTTGGTGTGTATTGATAAACATCCTTTGTGTGCATTGTCACACATGACTTTCACTTTCAATGTTTATGTATACATTTTTTATGTATATGCACCAATTTGTTTTCACTTTTGCACTCTTATTTTTTGTATACCCGCTCCCTACTAGCCCGTCACTATATTGGAGCAACCTTATTGGACAATGGAATGCAGAGGACTGGATTGATCAGTGTGTGACTTTGGCCCACTTCAGACAAAGTCACCCAAAATATAAAGAATTTCAAGTTTGATATATCATTACCCTGCAGCAGCCAACATGTCCCGGCTTACTGCAGTCAGCTCAGTTATAAGACCAATCAAAAAAAACATGCATTACACGGAGCCATTCTGCAGCGACCGACTATAACAATAGATGCATCTGTGTGATCACAAACAGGACAAGACACACATTTGTTGCACACCTTGCTAAAGTCATTGTCCTGCTTTCACGGAGGAACCGAATGAACAAGGTTTTCTACTGCTCATGATTGGATTAGTGTAGCTGCAAAATTCACCTGTCATGCCGGCAGGCTTATGAAGGTTTTTCTTCCCCCTTCTGTTTCTACAATTTAGGTATGATAAGCCAGTTCTGGTGCTGAACAGATCACCCAGCGAAGAAGAAAGCGTGTTTCATTCTGTAAGAAATGCGTGGAATCTCTGCAGATGGGAAGTCAAGGGTGGAGCTAGAGGAACAGGCTCCTCTGGTCTGTCATGCTAGAGGGCAAAAAGGGGAGATCAATACATGAGGGCACACAAAGAACACTGAAAAAGTGACATTTAAAGCGGAGGTCTGCCCAAAAAAATAATTAAAAGCCAGCAGCTACACATACTGCAACTGACTTTTAATATTAGGACACTTACCCGTCTTAGACTCCAGCAATGTCAGCACCGCGGCCGATGTTTCCATCAGCTGTCGGGTGCTGCCGCCGCCATTGCGGGTAAGGCAACATGGCAGTGTAGCCTTACAGCTTCACGATGGGAACCCTACTGTGCATGCGCGAGGCTCCACCCCTCTCACCTACTAGCCTGGCGACAGGGGAAGGAGGAGCGAGCCCTGAGGTGACGTCATGGGCCACGGTGCAGACTCCCAGAAGGGGGGACAGGATACCTGTCAAAGACACCAGGTATCCTGTCCCCCCAAACTCCCCCCCCCCCCAAAAGGTGTCAATTGTGAGGGGGAGAGGAGACAAATGAGCAGAAGTTCCACATTTGGGTGGAACTAAACTTTAAAGGCAGTCACCTGTAAAGTTGTAATACAACCAGCTACATTTACAGGATTATTGTTTTTAAATGCTACATTCTGGGTGTGCTCCTGTACCTTTAAGAAGGGGTGGGCTGCCCTCATCTACCCATCAGAATGCATGTGCCTCCATTGTGGGGACACTCATAGTTTAGTGTTAGGACCACAGACTCCAGGGAGCCGTGACGTGGCTCACGCATGCGTTTGCAAATTCGTGCGGACAAAACCCCTGTTTTTAAACGCAAACTGTTAGACAGGTTAATTGGTTGTCTGCGAGCTGGTCCGTAAGTAGGCTTGGTTTTTTTCTGGGCATTCCCCAGGCCTTTGTTGAGATCATTGTTTTTAAGGCCTCATGCACACTGAAGCTTATAAAAAAAATAAAGAAAATTAAAAAATAAACTCCCAAAAAAAAAAAATAATCAGTTTAACAGCCCTGAAACTCCTTTTTATGTTATCTATGCGTCCATGCACCCGTTTATCAGCGGGAGAGTTTATGGGCTGTTGTCTGAATGCCCATAAAATTGCATTTAAAGCGGGAGTTCACCCATTTATTTATTGATCTTTTCCCCTTAAATTGATGCTCATTTTGTCTAGGGGAATCGGCTAGTTGTTTTAAAATATGAGCCGTACTTACCGTTTTCGAGATGCATCTTCTCCGTCGCTTCCGGGTATGGGTCTTCGGGAGCGGGCGTTCCTTCTTGATTGACAGTCTTCCAAGAGGCTTCCGACGGTCGCATCCATCGCGTCACTATTAGCCGAAAGAAGCCGAACGTCGGTGCGGCTCTATACTGTGCACCGACGTTCGGCTTCTTTCGGAAAATCGTGACGCGATGGATGCGACCGTCGGAAGCCTCTCGGAAGACTGTCAATCAACATAGGAACGCCCGGTCCCGCAGCCCATACCTGGAAGCGACGGAGAAGATGCATCTCGTAAACGGTAAGTACGGCTCATATTTTAAAACATCTAGCCGATTCCCCTAGACAAAACGAGCATCCATCCAAGGGGAAAAAGTCATATATACGGGTGAACCTCCGCTTTAAGACCTGTTGTTCTGACCACACAAAAAAAAAAAAAAAAAAAAAAAAAAGCTTCTCATGTTTGTCCAGCCCCCATCCCCTGACATCAGCACTGCAGCTATGATTGACACTACAGCTGGTGCCCTGTGTCTACCTCCTGTGTACACTTCCCCATTCAAAAGGTCAGCCTGTGGAATTTGGCCTGGGCAGACCCCCAGACTTTTAGCCCCTCCAACAAAGAAAAAAAAAAAAGGGGGGGGGGTGGTGAGAGAGATGGAGAAGGTTTCTACAGGCAAAAGTGACTACTCCGCTATGCGGAAACACAAATAACCAGCCACATTCCTGTAGGACCACCTTTTATAGAGCTGAAGGCAACACGTTCCCTGTAGGAGCAGCTCCATCTTTCAGGGGCTGTCCAGGAAAACATGTGGGGACACGGCAGAGGTAAGAAAAGAACGTTTAAAATCGTGGTGCCTGGAGTTCGGCTTTAATGTGGCCTTCGGGCACATTCACATATCAGGGTTGCAGTGCAATTTACTGCAAACTAGGAGCACTCTTCTGTACCATTATACCAATGTTATAGTTTCAACACTTATTCTTACAAGCTGTGTGCTGGGAGAAGCACACTCAATGTCTGCATGCAATTATTTGGGTTAACTTATAAAAAAAAGGGTTTTGCTAAAATGACCTAGGATGCCTAGGGTCAGAAGTGCTAAATAAAAAATATATCGAATCCTTTAAGCAATAAAAAGGTTACACAACCCCCCCCCCCCTCTTTTTTTTTTTCTCTCCCCCCCTTCAGTTTTGTCATGTTTGGTTTTGAACACCGGTCCCTGTGTTTTAACCGGTCAATGTTGGTCACATATGTGGCCTGTTATTGTATACGTGTTTTGAAAACAATAAAAAAAAAAAAGAAGGTTACACAAAATCGAGCATGGGACATCACTAGTTCCACGTCGCACCACAGGGGCACAACATCATTAATGCATTAGCATTACAGAATAAAAAAAAAAAAAAAAAAAAGCTACTAACTAAGCAACACACGATCTTAATTGTAGAATCCGATGCCGGGAGAACCTGGGGGTTAATGGCCCTTTCACACTGCTCTATTAAAATTATGGTAATACGCGTTTTTTACCGCGATTTTGCCATGTTTCATATGCATTTCAGGTTGCCTGGACCCGTGAATAAATTGACTCAAATGCACCAAAAAGGCCAAATTTTAACGCAAACCTCTTTCAAAAGGGAAACTGCATTTTTTTGGTTGCGGTTTTCAACACCACACCAAAGATGCAGCATGCAGGACTTTTCAAAATGCACCGCACCCACAGCACAGTGGTGTGAAAAGTCCCATAGGATTTAAAGAGAAAAACATCTTTCTTGCAGAGTAAATACACAGGGAAAATTTTTCTCTTTCTAAATCTTAGTGTGATCTTAGAGAAGATACTGTAGAGAGAAAAAAGTCAAGCAAGGGCGTGTGTGTAAGAGACAAGTGCCTGGGAGCCTTGTTGGGATGACAAGGCCATTTATGCAAGAACAAGTCCATTAGATGGTCAAAAATTGCCAGCAAGAAGTGGGTGACCCACAGGTGCCAAGTCACTTATAAATGTGTCCACTTTAATCATAGAATGACCTATGAACTCTTTTAATGCCAGTCAACGAAAGGGAATTATATAACCAAGCTTTTTTACGGGGCTGTAAAAAGGTTTTAAAAGTTGGTATTTTGGGAGGCCTTCCAACGAGAAGTTAAAGCGGAACTTCACAAAAAAAAACTGAAGTTCTGCTCTTCCACTTTTAGATTTTTATTTTTTATTTTTATTATTATTTTTTTTATTTTTTTAGGGGGGGCTAGAGGGACGGAGGGACAGGAGGCTGCAGAACCATTTACAGAATGCGGCTTCACAGTTGGCTTTCCACACTCAGCATGGTGGCACTGGGGACCCAAAGACAGGTGAAGGACTGGCCCAGGTGAGTACAGTGCTGGATCCCTGAACTGGTAAAGTTTTTAATAAAAGCCTGCAGCTACAGTATTTGTAGCTGCAGACTTAAAAAAAAAAAAAAAAGCATAGGATGTGAATGTGTCCAATAGGAAATCATATTAAAATAGACTGTAGTTTGTTTCTGCAAAAAAAAAATAAAAAATAAAAAAATAAAAAAAAAAACAAACACACACACACACACACGTGTGAACAAGGCCAAGCGGAAATCATTTAGATGCATGGGAACAGGAGTACCTTGCAACGCAAAGCATTTTGTAGACTTTAAAGCGGGAGTTCACTCGAAATTTTTTTAACATTAGATTGATGCTTTTGTCTAGGGGAATCGGGTAGTTTTAAAATCTAAGCAGTACTTACCATTGTAGAGAGCGATCTTCTCTAGGCTCATTTTGTCTAGGAATCGGGTAGTTTTTTTAAAATCGAAGCTGTACTTACCGTTTTAGAGAGCGATCTTCTCCGCCGCTTCCGGGTATGGGCTGCGGGACTGGGCGTTCCTATTTGATTGACAGGCTTCCGACGGTCACATACATCGTGTCACGAGTAGCCGAAAGTCGGTGCGGCTCTATACGGCGCCTGCGCACCGACGTTCGGCTACGTTCGGCTACTTTCCGAAAATCGTGACGCGATGTATGCGACCGTCGGAAGCCTGTCAATCAAATAGGAACGCCCAGTCCCGCAGCCCATACCCGGAAGCGGCGGAGAAGATCGCTCTCTAAAACGGTAAGTACAGCTTCGATTTTAATAAAACTACCCGATTCCTAGACAAAATGAGCCTTAATCCAATGTTAAAAATTTACTTTTCGGGTGAACCTCCATTTTAAGCTGTTCACACTTCCGCGGCACGACCTCGGGGGCGACTCTGCAAGTCATCCTGAAGACGACTTCAGAGGCGACCCGCAAAATGACTTCTGTATAGAAGTCAATGCAGGTCGCCACGAGCCGCCCCCAAAGTCGTACAAGAAACTTTTTCTAAGTCGGAGCGACTTGCGTCCCTCCTATTAGAACGGTTCCATTGCATTGAATGGGACGCGACTCGTCAGGCGGCTGAGCCACCTGACGTCGCCCCAGTGTGAACCGGGTCTTACTCTTTCACAAGCAAACCTTACATTTTAAATTACTTTTTCTACATGTTTAGAGATTTCGAATGTTATGGTCACATGTCTGTCTAGTAAAAGGATTGCTTAGACACCTTCCAATTACATGCAGAAACCCAGTGGGCCTGTAGCACATGAACCAAAGTTTTCCAGCATATTCGTTTTACAAACTGAACAGATTATCATCCAGAATCCCTCCTTTGTATTCATTTAAGAAATACACCCAAAATGCAAAGCAAATCTCTAAACTTGGTTTTGTTTTCTTTGAACTTATCAGCAGTCATGTGCCACCCCAGTCCCCAGACTTCCCTCCCCTTCTGGTTACTTCTTGCTGGGTACTTTGAGTGTCCACATCACTGCCTTCCTATTGGCTGTCCAGCACAAGGGTCTCCTTAGGATCCAGTAAAGGACCAACGTCAGTGGAGGGTGCATCTGCAATACTGGATTAGCGGTCCCCTGCACCTAGAAAGGGGGCAGGGGTGGGGCTTGAAGATCTTGACCCTCCAGATCACCTACGGCTCCCTGCACTTCACCGCCAGTACGAAAAGGCAAGTTATTTTTGTTTGTTCATTTAGTGCTTCAGCTCCCCCCAACGCCATTCCGGGTTACTGGCCCTGCCCCCCCCCACCACCATTCCCACCTAGGCAAGAATGACATGTCCCTGCTGTCTCAACCTCAGTTGATTCCACATGACAAACCCCAGGAGGCTGCAGAAGTAGGGAGTTAGAGGTAGGTGGGCAAATCTGGGCGCAATATCGGAGGCCAACTGCCTGAACTCGAAGAGACAGTCGACCCCCAATGACTGAGGAGTACCAAAATGGCGGCATTAGACCGTGGCTGCTGCAACTGATTAGCGGATTACAGCAGGGCAACGCTGGATCTGCTGAGCGGGTGAGCATCGAACTGAAGACAGGCCTGGATAACAATCGAAAATTGACAAAGGACCGAGTGAAGTTCTTATTTATAAGCAGACATGGAAAGAAGTAAACTTTGCATCATATAAAGCAGGGGTCTCCAAACTGCGTCCCAAGGGCCAGATGTGGCCCTTTGCTAGACTTTATCCAGCCCTCTGGGCTTTATTCCTCCCACTGACTCCAACAAGGGGGCACTTTTTCTTCCACTGATACCTATGATGAGATACAATTACTCCTACTAATAGGGACACTACACCTTATCCTACTGATCGCAAACTATGAGGTCATATTTATTCTCACCAATGCTGGGCCCGGGGCTTTTTCTGCCCCCGCTGACCACAATCCGGCCCTCCTAAAGGTTGAAGAACAAAACTGGCCCTTTGTTTGAAAAGTTTGGAGACCCCTGATATAAAGCAACAACTTTTCTGTTAATGGAAATGTAAAACTGTTGCACTTCAGTGCCCTATGCTGGCATGCACGACACTGATCACCCCATCAAGACGGTCTCCATGCAGACTTGTAGTCCCGAGGACGATGAAACACGGGGACACGACTGACCAGGTCTTTTAGATTATAAGTGAAATATTCAGGCTCTGCTGCTTCTAGGACTGCGCACTGATATTCAGACACACTGTGCTCCTGTCAAAACAGGAAAGCGGAGGTAGTAATTACAAGGGGCTTAAAGTGGAATTAGGCTCCTGTACACTCACTTCCAGCGATGTCACAATAGATCACTCGATGGCCACGGTCACCTTCTCCCCAGTTTACTTCCGGGTCCTGCGTTTCTGACCTCAGCTCAGTGTACAATCAATAGACTGCGAGAAGGCAGGCAAGTGTGCGTTATTGCCAAAGAGATATAGTAGGGTTTATTTACTAAAGATGGTGTGTGCAAAAAAAAAAAAAATAGAATATCAGGCTCACTTCTACACAGAAACCAATCAGCTTCTGGGTTTTATTGCCCAAGCTTAAAAAGGAGAAGTGCAGCCAAAAGCTTGTTTGTCTGTATTTATGTGGATTACAGGAGTGCAGTTCGTTCTGCACTCCTGTGAATATTCTTCAGCAAACAGCATGCCCACTATTGGTTGACATCACAGAGCCGGTCCAGGTTTGGACAAGATTTTGATCATATGGAAGGGGTGCGGGCAGAAGCCTAGACCAGCACCTGGCTCAGTCTCTCAGCAAGTTGCCGAGAGCCTGGGCCAGGGGCTCCCGCCCCCTCCACAGCCCAGCGCTTCAATGAGATAGGAGGGGGGGGGGGTGGGGCATAGCAGACAGCGGTGACAGTCACCAGCTCTATGCTCATGGAGTTCTGCGCGATCAGCGGTGCTTAATCGCTCGGCTCTCTGCCTAGGTGGATGCAAGACTAGTACAATTCCTAAAAAAAATAAAGAGAAAAGAGAGGGGGGGGGTGTAAAGACGCCGGTCTTCTGTTACATCCACAGGAGAAAAGTAAAGGACAAAAGTCTGCATACACCCGATTGTGGCTTTAAAAATAAAATTCTTCCCCACTTAGTTCAAGAAATAAACAAAAAAACAAAAAACACCCCACCACACAACTGGGACCCATCACAAGAGTATTCAGTTTCCAAGTGTTCAGATTTATGACAGGCAGTACAAAATAAATGCAGAAAACAAACCAGACAAAAAGATGAATTCTGACAAGTTGTGATGCAACAACAACATTTCTGTGCCATCACATACACCATTTGCCCTATATTAGGAAGTGTAAAACAAAATGTACAATGTGAACTGACCCAGACCAATCACGTCGGGCAGGCCTCAACAAAATCCAGGTGCCAGGTCGCAATTGTGACAAGAAATTGTGACCTGGCGCGCCAGTAATTGAGGCCGCGACTTTGCGGCCTAGAAGGCCACAAAGCTGCGGCCTAGAAGGCCACAAAGCTGCGGCCTCAATTACCGGCCGGGGGAAGTGGGGGCGCATGGAGGCACATGATCCTGTGTCTCTGTGCGCCTCCACGCGATCGCGGCGCGACGGCCGGTAATTTAGGCTGCGACTTTGCAGCCTTGTGAAGGTCCAAGCTGCCTTCTGTGACCTGGCGCCATCTGGTGGTGGCTGTTGGCATTACAAGCAAAACAGCAGTTCTAAAGTGGTTTCTTTTTTACTGTTTTCACTGCCATCTCCTTACCTCTAATTAGAACCCCCAAACATTATGTATATTTTTTTATTCTAACACCCTAGAGAATAAAATGGCGATCGTTGCAATACTTTCTGTCACACCTTATTTGCGCAGCGGTCTTACAAGCTTTTAAAACAGAGGAGGTCTAGGGCTAGAATTATTGCTCTCGCTCCAACGATCGCGGCGATACCTCACTTGTGTGGTTTGAATACAGTTTACATATGCAGGCGCTACTCACGTATGTGTTTGCTTCTGCGCGCAAGCTTGACGGGCGCGTTTTCTGGCTCCTAACTTTTTTAGCTGGCTCCTAGATTCCAAGCAAATTTGTCAAACGCTGACATCGGGTTACTGAGGTTAGTTACAAAAGCAGAATTCTGAGTTTCTGCATCAACAGTCACGTTGGGCAACACAGTGGCCAAGATTTTTTAGCAGTTCTGCCCGGCAGCACAACGGTCCTCAGTTCGAATACCAACCATGGCACTACCTGTCTGGATTTCACATGTTATCCCTGTGCGGGTTTCCTTTGGGTACTTTGATTTCTGCTCACACTCCAAAGACATGCTGCCAAGTCAACTGGCTTCTGTCTAAATTATTCCTTGTATGTATGCCTATAATAAGGCTTACCTGTAGGCAATATGAATATCTCCTAAACCTGTACAGATATTTCCATGCCGACGTCAGCGGTGCATGCGCCGTGAAGACCCGGCAGATGCTGCCAGACCTTGCCAAGAAGAGGACTCCCAAGCACATGCAAGACGTAATTGCGTTCCAGCCACTCACAGCGCCGGAGCCGCGAACCCAGAAGAAACGCAGAGGGAACATGTCAGCTCCCTTGGCGTAGAAAGGGATCAGATAGCGGGGCCTCATTCGAAGGCGAGTATTTCCTAATGAGATTGTACTGGATAAAATGACAGCACCTTAAAGGGTTACTAAACTCACAATAAAATCAGTCTGTATATACAGTAAAGCATGCTGGTTAAACTCACTGTGGAAACTAAGGGGTTAATCCTCTGCATTGTGTTTTATCCCGTGTTCTCTGATCCTCCCCCTTCTTCCACAGTCCCCAATCCAACTGCTCATAGTACAGAGCCTTGGGGGCACTCTGCACATACTCAGTTTAGTGGGTATTGCAAGAGTCCCCCCCCCCCCTCTTGGGAGAAGGCATGTGATCAGCACAAAGCCAAACAGCACTGTCCAGACAGAGGGTCGGGGGTCCTGCAGCCTCATAGGACAATCTGAGTGGAACAAAAACTCCTCCTACAAGCTTTAACCAGATACTAATAGAAGTCACAAAACTGTTATAGATTTGTGATGCGGGGGGGGGGGGGGGGGGGAACACGCTGGAACACTTTTACGGGAAATCTAAAATGTCATCAACAAATCAGGAGATGAAGGGAAATCTTCTCGTGTAATGAGGACATGGGGTATCCTCTTGATTTTGGAAAGATTTTGTCTCACTTTCTACCAGGACTCCAGAAAGGAATTGAAGGAAAATCTTCCAGATGGCACAGGAAATACCTGAAAGAGGTTTGAACACTTACCTGCACTACCCTTAACCGTCCATTCCATACTGCAGTGCATTGTTGCGTCTTTACAAGAAGAAGGCCAGGATTTGACAACTATGCCAAGCGGCAGGTCTCCATGGTGACTAGAAACTGCTTCCTGTGGCCTGGGCTTTTGTCAGCCCATTCACTGTTGCAGGGATTGCACAATTTGCATCGTCAGATGTCTGGGACATGCAGTAGCGGGCAGGTCGTTTTTTTTTGCTACAAGCAAGCAGCAGCGCTCACTTGTCAGGCGGAAGCTCTGCTGCCACCCAAGTGCTTCCACACACGTGGGTAAAGTGCTACAGGGCAGACAGAGACTTCCAGTGAGCCTCCACTGCATTGTGAATGGGGCACATAAACCAATTTGTTTGTCAGGTGCAAGACTGGTGTTTATTAGGTGCAGAAAGCACAAGATTTTGCACTTTATATAAACAAGACATTTCTCTAGGTACGGATTAAAACCGAGTCCACCCAAAAATTGAACTTCCGCTTTAAAGTGGTTGTAAACCCACTTTTTTCACTTTTACCTACAGGTAAGCCTATAATAAGGCTTACCTGTAGGTATAAAGAATATCTCCTAAACCTGTACGGTTTAGGAGATATTCCCCTCACAATGCGCCGCTGATTGCAGCGGCGCATGCGCAGGGGGGAAATCCACGCGAAAGGACCGGCAGCCGCCGGACATTGCCGAATTGAAATCTCCCGCGCGCACAGGAGTGACGTCATCGCCGCTCCAGCCAATCACATCGCTGGAGCGGCGATACCCGGAAGACACGCCGGAGAAAGATGACATCTCGCTCGGCGTGGACCAGATAAGTGTTCTTCACCTCGTTCCGAGGTAAGTATTTCATAATCAGCCAGTATGCAGTGCATACTAGCTGATTATGCCTTTTGCCTTGCAGGTTTGAAAAAAAAAAAAAAAAAAAAAAAAAGAAGAAGGTTTATGCGGTTTACAACCGCTTTAATCGATGGTGCCCCCCTGATATGCCCTCTTTTTAGAGGTATCCAATTCCTCCCGGGGCTCTGTGGCACCGGAAGGAAGATTACCACCCTCCTGCCTCAGTGCAAACTTCTGGGACACAACACAGGTTCCAGAAGATTGCCTGGCCATTCAAAGCGTGCCTTGCGCACGCACAGTATGTGTCCAGCTGTGAAGCCACAGCCAGGCACCCACAGTTACAATGCCAGCGCTGCAGAGAGGCGGGGCTTTGTTTGCCCACATTGCTGGACCATGGGACAGGATAGTGTCCAATAATTAAAAGTCAGCAGCTACACTTTTTGAAGCCGTTGACTTTTAAATGGGTGGAAGTGGAAGTCTGCTTTAAAGAAACCGATAACATCCCCGCCCCCGCTCAGCAGAACTTTCTCGGTCATGACCCTTCAACAAAAGAACACACATCCCGAATGTCTGCCCGTTTCTATTAAACCAGCCGATGCCGCCCAACATTCAGCACATGTTTAGTGTGTACCAGGCTTAACACTGCAGATAAAAATTAAGCATCTTCTCCAATGTCACGGTCCCACCTTCTCCAATCAGAGAATGCTTTGCAATCATTCAAAAAATGCAACCTCCCGTGTTCAGGAACAGAATGCAGCAGGGCAGACGCTCAGCGCAGGACCCGGAAGCAAGTGGAGATTAGCGACATTTACTTCAGCGATTTCCAGCTTCCAGGGATATTGACAATGTATGGTACATATATACATAGTTACATTGGTTCAGCTTGGACCAATGTAACTACCGTATAAAATATAGTGATACAGCGAAAAATGTGTTTTTAGCGTTGTGCCGAAAGGAAAGGGAGGGAAAAAAATAAAAAAAAAAGGCCTACAACGGCTGCTGAAAACGCCTGCGATTTCACCTTACTTGGGGTGCATTCATCAAAGGTCATGAGACTCAAATGCAATACAGGTGCATTTTCGAATCCATTCTTGCTGCATTTTTTGGAGAGGTGTTTTTGATGTGGTATTTCTTTACTGACCAAAGATCCAGCAATCAAGATTAACGCTTCGGAAAAAAAAAAAAAATCTGTCAATTTTGGTTTTGGCCAAGTGCATCCTGAATTTTCAGTACCAAGATTGTCGGTGCACCACTAATACAATACCCATACCTGGAATTCATTTTTTAAAAGATACATTTTAGTCATTCAGAATTAATTAAGTCAAAGGAGGTGCATGACATCTCCTGAACTTACTGTCGGCTCTGTCAGGGCACACCGATATTAGGGGCAGTGAGGAGAGAGGCACACGGAGCAGCTATGCCCACCCCCTGTCTGCTGCCCACTCAGAGAAGCCCTTGTATTTTGTGAATAAGATCACATAATACAGAAGGCTTATGCGATTGGGCAAGAAGAGGGGAGGGGCAGGCATAGCAGCTGCACCAACTCCAATGTTGAAGATGCTTAAAGGGTCACTAAAGGAAAAAAAAAAATTGCTGAAATTACTGTTTACAGGGTATAGAGCAGTGGTTCTCAACCTTGCTAGTGCCGTGACCCCTTGATAAAAAATTTCCCATGTTGTGGGGACCCCCAACAGTAAAATTTTCGTAGCGTGAGTTGTCATGCAAGACAAGTAATTTGCGCCCCTAACCCACAGACATTTAGCGCTCCCTGAGTCCCTTCCACTCGCACAGTATTAAAACCACTTATAGTACATTTTAGGATGTACCACTCTTTGTTCTCCTTTCTTTCCCTTTTACCTCTCTCTATCGGCTGCGAAAAGGTTGGGAAAGCGGTGCAGGCTTCAGGAACACCCCAGGATTCGGTGACCCCTGGCAAATTGTTATTCGACCCCCAAGGGGGTCCAGACCCCCAGGTTGAGAACCACTGGTATAGAGAGACATAAAAGTTAACTGATTCCTTTTAAAAATGATTAAAAATTGAATTTAATCTATCATAATGTGCCTCTAGTTTCACTTTCGGTTTTAAAGGTACATACATGAAGTTCCGGGTGAGAGGTGAGTCGGGAAGACTCACAGAACAAAAACAAACAAATCAAGGGCAGTGTTTTGTTTTTAAAATTAATCTGATTGGTTCTGAGGAGTTTTAGACACACAGTAATGACAGCTTAGACCACTGTGAGAAAGCTCCCAGTACGATGGTTATAAGGAAACAGGCAACCAGGAAGTGTGGAGATCACAGCAGAATTACAGCTACTTCAAAGCAAAAAACTAACAATGAGGACATGAAACCAGTACTGCAGTAAGGTAAAGGAAGCTATTTAGCTAAAAAAAAAAAAAAAAATCCTTTAGTGACCCTTTAAGCATGAAGCATTAGCATTGGGCTCCCGGAAATACAATAGCCATTTTCTGGGAGTGCAGTTCGATGTAGAGATAAGGCCCGGGAGATGTCATGCACCTCCTTGGACTTAAAGAAATATGGGGTCACGTAACCTAGCTGGATGTAGCATTGATCCGATGCTGCATCTGTCCCCCGGCACCTCCAAGACTGATAACTGATCGATCTAAAACAGCCACCCGCTCGGTTCTCAGTGTTCCCCATGCAGAGAGCTGCTGACTGTCAGTCACTAACTCTCTGCTTTCCCTGCGCTGTTTTGCGAAACTACAAGTCCCATGGGGCATTGCAAGGCTGACAGTTACAAGCATGGCTCCCACAGGCAGAGGCATGATGGGACTTGTTTCGCAAAAGCTGGAAGGCCGCCAGTTTGAGACCCCTGCCTGAGGCCTCGTACACACGACCGAACATGTCTGCTGAAACTGGTCCGCGGACATGTTCGGTCATCTGTACGGCCGACCAGACAATTTTCCGGCGGATCGGACAGGTTTCCAGCGGACAAATGTTTCTTAGCATGCTAAGAAACATGTCCGCTGGAAGCCTGTCTGTCGGACATGTTCGGTCGTCTGTACGACTCACCGGACATGTCCGCTCGGCCGAAAGCCCTCGCATGTGTCAAAGTGATTCGACGCATGCGTGGAAGCATTGACCTTCCAGGGTCGCGCACGACGACGCGTCATCGTCGCGGCCACGTCACCGCATTGGCTGTCCGCGGGAAATTTGGTCTGATGGTGTGTACAGCCATCAGACCAAAATCCGCCAGCAGACATGTCCGATGAAAAAACAGTCTGCGGACCGTTTTCATCGGACATGTCCCGTCGTGTGTACGAGGCCTTAAACGTTCGGGAACAAATCAAACAACAAAAATGTGCATCTTGATATTATTCATGCATAGTAACCACATTATCTCCATAACCTAAACCCAAGTTGCTGCGACCGGTGACACCACACAGCCGGTGACTCACTGCTTGACGACCAGAAACATTTCTAAAACTGAGGAAGTGACATTAAAAAACAGCAATGGGCGAGATTAGCTAATGTACCAAAGAGTGACACATTCCACGCCATCTGACCAGGTTCCTGTATTTCTACAGCTGCTCATCCTAAAATACACATTCATCCATTACAGCACATTGCGACATTCACAAAAGTACACGCTATGGTTCTCTTCATATGATTGGACGGGAAGCAAATTAAGTGGAACTAAACTCATTGATTTAACAGTTTCAAAAAATAAAAAAAATATTTATCGCATTTCCTGACATGCTAGGAATGCCAACTGTCACACCATCATATGTCCGGTGTCATAATTGGTCACATGTGCAGCACCATGGTAATTGCAGCTTCCTTGGCTGAAAAGCATAGGAGGGTTTAGTTCCGCTTTAATTTTCCATACATGAATCCTAGATATAGACAGACTGACTACCACCGTCCGTCCCCCCCAAACAGGGAATTCATTGGACCTTTGTTATTACAATAGACACGACACCACAAACATCACCAAATATTTGCACACAGTCACTGGGGAGTAAAATTAATTACAAATGCCCAATGTGTTTGCCTTACATTAATGATCTGTTCTAGTTTTTAATTAGTTGGGTCTTTTGTTTGAAATCTATAAAAAGACAAGACAAAAAAAAAAAAAGTTTTATTCAACTCCATTATAAAATCTGGATTAACAAGTCCTGAAGGCAGAACCAGACAGAAAAATGTCTACAACAAGCAAAGTTATTTCTTCCAAGGGCGTGATATAAAAAGCATATTACATACAACTATTAGTCACCGATCCAATATGACGTAACAGACAGCGGCGATGAGCTACTAAAATAGGGAATGTTCTCTTTGTAAGTCAGTGTTCAATGAGCTTAAAAAAAGGTCCACCTTAACCACTTAAGCCCCGGACCAATATGCAGCCTAAAGACCCAAGGTGTTTTTACAGTTCGGGACTGCGTCGCTTTAACAGACAATTGCGCGGTCGTGCGACGTGGCTCCCAAACAAAATTGGCGTCCTTTTTTCCCCACAAATAGAGCTTTCTTTTGGTGGTATTTGATCACATCTGCGGTTTTTAGTTTTTGCGCTATAAACAAAAATAGAGCGACAATTTTGAAAAAAAAGCAATATTTTTTACTTTTTGCTGTAATAAATATCCCCCAAAAACATATATAAAAACATTTTTTTTCCTCAGTTTAGGCCGATACGTATTCTTCTACCTATTTTTAGTAAAAAAAAAAAAAATCGCAATAAGCGTTTATCGATTGGTTTGCGCAAAATTTATAGTGTTTACAAAATAGGGGATAGTTTTATTGCATTTTTATTAATTTTTTTTTTTTTACTACTAATGGCGGCGATCAGCAATTTTTTTCGTGACTGCGACATTATGGCGGACACTTCGGACAATTTTGACACATTTTTGGGACCATTGTCATTTTCACAGCAAAAAATGCATTTAAATTGCATTCTTTATTGTGAAAATGACAGTTGCAGTTTGGGAGTTAACCACAGGTGGCGCTGTAGGAGTTAGGGTGCACCTAGTATGTGTTTACAACTGTTTGGGGGTGTGGCTGTAGGAATGACGTCATCGATCGTGTCTTCCCTATAAAGGGAATGACGCGATCGATGTGCCGACACAGTGAAGCACGGGGAAGCCGTGTTTACATACGGCTCTCCCCGTTCTTCAGCTCCGGGGAGCGATCGCGACGGAGCGGCTATAAACAAATAGCCGCGCCGTGGTCCCGGATCGCTCCCCGAGCGGACCCGACCTCCGCATGTAGCGGGGGGTCCCGATCGGACCCCCCACCCGCTAATAGGCGAGGACGTACGTGTACGCCCATGTGCCTGTACGTGCCATATTGTGGACGTATATGTACATGCGGGGGTCGGGAACTGGTTAAAGAACAAAATAAAAAGGAAATTGCACCAACAATGAACTCAATAATAATGTGTATGTAATAAAGCTGAACTCCAGGAAACTAAAGCCCTGTACTGCAATTGTCTAGTGCAGCGTCTCTCAGACTTTTTAACTCAAATGAACACTTGAAATAAGGCTTCCGGTCTCAGGGAACCCCTGCTAATAATATATTTAGCTACACCTCATGGTACTTAAAGCGGAGTTCCGGACACAATTTCACTTTCTAAATATAAATACCCCTGTAATACACAAGCTTAATGTATTCTAGTAAAGTTAGTCTGTAAACTAAGGTCCGTTTTGTTAGGTTGTTACAGCATTTAGACACTTTATAAAATAGAAATTGACTGGGGCCATCTTAAGTGTGGGCATCATGAAGCCAGACTGTATGACTTCCTGGATTTCAGCCTTGCAAATCATGCTCAGTGCTGCACAAGCAGTGTCAGATCAGGTTTCAGCACCTGTGCTGTCCAAGTCACATGATTCTTTGAGACTGGGGAATGCACAGACTCCTGGAAAGTTACACCCACTACATTCCCAGTAGTCTGTGCGGTGTAGGTTAGGAAGCATTAAGCACCTAGGTGCAGGAAGTGGGAAGATTAACTATTCTGCCTAGCAACACTTTGAAGGCATATAAAAAATTCGTAAAGGACTAATGACATTTTTTTAAAACTACTGATGTAATGTTATATTTATGGGTGGAACTCCACTTTAAGTGTGATGACCACTGGGAAGAATGGCCCGGATTTACGTAGGAGATACGAATCAGATACGCCAGAATTAGTATAAGATACGGCCAGCGTAAGTCTCCTACGCCGTCGTATCTTAACTGCATATTTACGCTGGCCGCTAGGGGCGTGTACGCTGATTTACGCCTAGAAATATGTAAATCAGCTAGATACGCCAATTCATGAACATACGCCCGGCCGTCGCATTACAGATACGCCGTTTACATTAGGCTTTTTCCGGCGTAAAGTTACCCCTGCTATATGAGGCGTACCCATGTTAAAGCGGGAGTTCACCCGAAAAAAAACTTTTAACATTAGATTGAGGCTCATTTTGTCAAGGGGAATCGGATGTTTTTATTTTTTTTAAATCGAAGCTGTACTTACCGTTTTAGAGAGCGATCTTCTCCGCCGCTTCCGGGTATGGTCTTCGGGACTGGGCGTTCCTATTTGATTGACAGGCTTCCGACGGTCGCATACATCGCGTCACGAATACCAGAAAGAAGCCGAACGTCGGTGCGGCTCTATGCGGCGCCTGCACACCGACGTTCGGCTACTTTCGGAAAATCGTGACGCGATGTATGCGACCATCGGAAGCCTGTCAATCAAATAGGAACGCCCAGTCCTGCAGCCCATACCCGGAAGCGGCGGAGAAGATCGCTCTCTAAAACGGTAAGTACAGCTTCGATTTTAAAAAAAAACTACCCGATTCCCCTTCACAAAATGAGCATCAATCTAATGTTAAAAATGTACTTTTCCGGGTGAACCTCCACTTTAAGTATGGACGTTGGGCAAGCGTCGAATTTTCCGTCGATTACGTTGTTTGCGCAAGTCGTTGTTCGCGAATAGGGCTGTGCGTAATTTACGTTCACGTCAAAAGCATTGGCTTCTTGCGGGTTAATTTGGAGCATGCGCACTGGGATACTTTCACGGACGGTGCATGCGCCGTAAAGCGTAATTTATGTGGGGTCACAATAAATTTACATAACACACGCCCACATCTTCCACATTTGAATTAGGCGGGCTTACGCCGGCCTATTTACGCTACGCCGCTGCAACTTTAGTTTGTGAATACTGCACTTGCCTGTCAAAGCTGCGGAGGCGTAACGTAAATAGGATACGTTACGCCCGCACAAAGATGCGCTCTTCTACGTGAATCCGGGCCAATGTCTCTTATTTGTGGTCATTGGGAAGAATCCCCTCCTTACATATATGTAAAAAAGATCAATGGGAAAAAGATCAATGGGAACTTATCTGAGAGGCAGACATTGCTCTTTACTCAAGGAACCCCCAGCAACCTCAGGAGGGACCCCCCAGTGCCATGGAGCCCTGGTTGAGAAAGACTGCTCTAGTGAATGCTTAAAGTGGTTGTAAACCGTCGGGGACAAGTTACACCTAGGGGTAAGCTTAGATTAAGGCATACCTGTAGGTGCTTGCAATATCTCCCTAGACCTACACGGTCTCTGAGGCATTTGCAATTTCCCCGAGCGACGCCTTCTGCGCATGCGCCGTCTTGAAAGGGCACGCTGTGCTGTGTTATGCCGTTAAAGGCGGCTCCCGCGAGGAAAAAGGGGTGAAGATGGACGCTCGCTGGCATGGAGGAAGATGGCAACATCGCGGGCAAGTGTCACATAATGGGCTACTATGCGATGCATAGTTAGAAGCTGATTGGCTACCATGCACATCTGCATCAGATTTTGCACTCTACAGTTTTAGTAAATATCCACCTCATTGTACCCAGACACTCACTGCCATCAGAACACACTGATCAGGGGCTGAAGTCGCTGATCGAGGAAACACTTTCCAACATGTCTGACAGAAGTCAAACAAGTAACATCTGTCAAGCAGGGACGGTCACTCACGGATTGAAATTTAATGTGTATGGTCAGCTTTAGATTTCCCGAATCCATACAACAGAACACACCTGAACAATCCATCCAATTTTTATACATGTTACAATCTGACCATACAATACCTGTACAATCAACTTTAGATCTACTAAGGACTATAAAAAAGGACTAGTCTAAATTATTTAAATAAATCAGTTTGTTTCCAAATCAGACAGGACCTTGCATCATATCAAATAGCAGATCTAAAAATTAGACCGTACAATCAGATGGCATAGTGTATGGTCACCTATAGGCATTTACACCCTACCAACTGTATTCAGTACAAACTCTGAAAAAGGACTGTTATGCAGAATGTTCCTTTATAGGGATGTGAGATCTGTGCACTAGGGCTGACACAACTAATCGATTATGAAATCAATCAATTACTAAGCCAGTAACATTCTGGTGTTAAAAATAAAACTAGCCCTTTATAGTACAAAGAGCAAATAATCGCTACTGTAAATATTACTTTCATAGTTCTACAGTAAAAAAATTAAATAAAAAATTAACCCCTTACAGTAGTGATTATTGGACCTTTTTGAATTATAAAGGGATAATATTCTTTTGTTAAACCCCATTATGTTACTAAACATCTTAGGCCTGGTTCACATTAGAGCGGCACAATTAATCATTAAAAAAAAAAATAATAATCACGATCTTGATTCAACCCCCTGATCTCCAATGCAGAGTTTGCCGATTCTTTCATAACAAATGGAGAGACTTTATCTGCTCACTCAGATGTCAAAAGAAAATATCCTGGCAGTTTGCCAAGTTAACATTGTAACTAATGCTTCCTTCTTAGATCAAAGGGATAAACTTCAGCGTGCGTGTAAAGAAAAACAATGCAGGCAGTCTGCCAAGTTTGTAACAACATGAAACATTGTAACCAACTTCCTTCTTAGGCAAACTTCTGTGTGTAAATGCAGAAAGTTTAACCACTTAAAGCGGAACCCCCACCCTAAAGTGGAACTTCCGCTCATCGGAACCCTCCCCCCCTCCGGTGTCACATTTGACACCATTCAGGGGGGGAGGGGGTGCAGATACCCGTCTATTGGTATTTGCACCCACTTCCGGCCACACAGTCTGCGGGCAGGACGTCAGATTTCCCTACCACCCCCCCCCCCCCCCCGTTGTGTTCTGGGAAACACTTGGCTCCCAGAAGATAGCGGGAAACAGTCAGCATGGCGCACACAACTCGCGTATGCAGCGTAGGGAACCGCGCAGTGAAGCCGGAGCGCTTCACTTCCTGGTTCCCTCACCAAGGATGGCGGTGGGGGCAGCAGAGTGACGAGCGATCGCTTGTCCTCTGCTGCCAATGGCGCTGGACTCCAGGACAAGTAAGTGTGCTGATATTAAAAGTCAGCAGCTGCATTATTTGTAGCTGCTGGCTTTTAATATATATACACACATATATAAAAAAAAAATGTTTTACCCACTTCTTCTTTGGACAGTAGTTAGCCCAATTTTTGAGGTTTTAATATGAAAGATGATGTTACACCGCGAGAATCGTGATCTATCTTAAGTAAAAAAAAAATAAAAAAAATCGTGATTCTCATTTTAGCCAGAATCATGCAGCTCTAGTTCACATTTTTGGTGCTTTTTCCAGAAATGCACTACAGTTCATTTACATGGTTTCCTAAGGGGAACGGTTCACATCTATGCTTTTTTTCAGCCGCTACGTATTTGGAAAGCGTCAGGGTTTTTTTTTTGTTTTAAAGGCAAAACTGCTTTTTTTGGTTCAATATATTTCAATGGAAAGGCAGCAGAAGAGCATGCAATGTATTTTCGCAGCAATTTGTGTTTTTTAAGCCGCCCAAAAACAAATTTGCCAAAAAAATGCTAAAACGCAAATCGTAGCAAAATCACGTGCACAACAATTAAAACGCACAACAAAAACAGATCAAATGCAAACTGCAGAGGTGTGTACTGAGCCTTATGCTAGCCACACGAATCAAATTTTCATACGAGAATATCAATACGAAAAATCTTTGTACATTCGCAGAAATGAAAGAAAGAAAGTTGTTTGAAATTGTCACCATTCTGTTTTTAAAATTAATGTAATTTCTGAACGAAAACCACATACACTGTCTGAAAATTCATTTGACCAAGAAGTTATCTATTATTTCAAAATCTTCCATTAACCATGGTTGTAAATAAACGCCGATTTGACCACACAAACGATTCGGGGGAAAAAAAAAAAAATCGAAAGAATATTCTTAAAATTATTATTATTTATTTATTTTTTAAAGAGGAAGAAAAGCCTAAGTAAAAAATAAATAAATAAAAGAAAATCCCCAAAGATGCGCCGCAGACATCAGTGCTGTCTTTTGCAAATATCTCCTGAACTGTGTAGGTTTAGGAGATATTTGTTGCACCTACAGGTAAGCCTTAATCCATGCTTACCTGTAGGTAAGAGTGGTCTGTAAGGTCCTGTACACACGACCGAACATGTCTGCTGAAACTGGTCCGCGGACCAGTTTCAGCAGACATGTTCGGTCGTGTGTACGGCCAGGTTTCCAGCGTACATTTGTCCGCCAGACCGTTTGAGCAGACAAATGTTTCTAAACATGTTTAGAAACATGCCCGCTGGAATCCTGTCCGTCGGACATGTTCGGTCGTCTGTACAGACTTACCGTACATGTCCGAGCGGCCGCCATCCCTCGCATGCGTCGAATGACTTCGATGCATGCGTGGAAGCATTGAACTTCCAGGGCCGTGCACGTAGCCGCGTCACCGCGTATCGTGTACGCGCGGATTTCTGTATGATGGTGTGTACAGCCATCATACAGGAATCTCCGGGCGGGCATGTCCGCTGAAAACGGTCCGGCGGACCATTTTCATCGGACATGTTTGCCCGTGTGTACAAGGCCTTAGGGTTTACAACCACTTTAAAGGAAGACAGCATATCTCCTATAATAGTACATACAGAACATATCTCTGTCTGTTATTCTCAGAGTGGATAAAAGATTTTGCTCCCTAACTATATAGTTGGTTATTTATATTTACCAACCAAATAGATTTAATAATAAATTGACTTTTTTTTTTACTTTGCATATTAAAGCGGGGGTTCACCCGAAAAAAAAAAAATGTAACATTAGATTGAGGCTAATTGTGGGAAGCACAATCGGGTGTTTTTTTTTAAATCAATGCAGTACATACCGTTTTAGAGATAAATGTTCTCCCGCCGCTTCTGGGTATGGTCTGCTGGACTAGGCGTTCCTATTTGATTGACAGCCTTCTGACCGTCGCATACAGCGTGTCACGATTTCCCGAAAGTAGCCGAATGTCGGTGCGGCTCTATATGGCGCCTGCGCACCGACGTTCGGCTACTTTCGGCAACTTGTGACGCGATGTATGCGACGGTCGGAAGGCTGTCAATCAAATAGGAACGCCCAGTCCCGCAGTCCATACCCGGAAGCGGCGGGAGAACATCTATCTCTAAAACGGTAAGTACGGCATTGATTTAAAAAAAAAAAAACACCCGATTGTGCTTCCCAAAATTAGCCTCAATCTAATGTTAAAAATGTGTTTTTCGAGTGAACCTCCACTTTAACTAAATTATACACCATAATAATCGGCCAACTAATCGATAATGAAAATAATCTTTAGTTGCAGCCCTACTGTGTACAGATAATGCTGAGAATTTCTGTCCTTTGCTTCCCTGTACTTCCCTTAACTGACCAAATATGCAGCAAGCAGTGTCAAAAAGTGCTGATAATGGCCAACAATAAAAATCATATTCATTTAAACTTGTGAAAAAAAAAAATTTATAATATATATATATATATATATATATATATATATATATATATATATATATATATATATATATATATATATATATATATATATATATATATATACACACACATATATATATATATATATATATATATATATATATATATATATATATATATATATATACACATATACACATATACACATATACACATACACACACATATACTTTTTTTTTTTTTTAACCACATAAATGTGTCTTAAAAAGAGAGCGGGGGGGGGGGGGTATTTTTATAGAAAATTATTACAGTTAGCGATGTACCAATATTTAAACTTGGGTACATCACTAACTGTAATAGTTTTTTTTTTCTCCTTTTGGATAAAGTTTTTACATAAATAAAAGCCGATTACTGTAAGAACCGTCAGTTGTAAATAGTTTGTCGCTACCCTCTGACTGCTACATTTACAGAACAGCTTGTACTTTTGAAAAAACACACACACACACACACACACACACACACACACCCCAACAGACTTGCTGGCTGGATGACCAGATGAAAATAAAGCTTGGTAAGCTACAATATAATAGATCTGCAGCTGGCATAGCCCCCCCAATGCAGTGTTGGACGGGTCACATCCCAACACCTTTACAATCTGGGGGGTTCCCAAGGGTACAGACGGCAAAGTGATCTCCAAACATCACAGACCTCACATGCAGGAATAGGTAAGCTGGAATGTAATAAAGGTTTGCTTTTGGGTATAAAGCTGCCCAGCATGCATCTAATGCAATAAACATCCTGGCACAAAGAGAAGGACCCCCCATGGGTGGCACTGACATGATCAGAGTTCTGCCAGCTGTGTCTAGACAGGCTGAGCTGAGATTGCACATATCATGACATGATTGCCTGGCACAAGAGAGCCTGGCTGACCCCAGTAGTGGGGTGACCCTTCCTGCTGTACAGCACACAGGGGACACACACTGACATGACTCATAATTAAACAATAAGGCACACCCTGTGGGCAGAGCAGGGGAACACCCAGCAGCCCTCTCCCTGCTCTGCCCCACGCTGGGCTCGGGAGGGGACCACAACCAGAAAATTTATCAGTGTGATTATTATTTTTTTCACAGATAAAGTTGATAGATTAGAAAGGCGGGGGGGGTATATGAAGGCCCCCCCAGGTGGTGGTATCTCCCCCTCCCGTACTTCCTGTATTGTGTGCGCCCCGCCCCTCCCCTCCTGCCAGCCATTAGGCAGACATGAATCACAGGCAGCTGTCACCTGGACGTAGTTGCTCTCGCAGTAGTCGGCCACTCGGGTGAGGTTCTGGTAACTCTCGAATAGAGCCCGCTTGCCGGCCGGGATCTCCTCCTCTAACAACATCTGCAGCTCTGCCATCTTCCAGCCCTGCGCATCTCTTCCTTGTAGCAGACAACTGAGCGCAGACCCGCCCGCCTGCTATTCTGGGATTCCGAGCCTCGCTTTCACAATCCAAAGGGGACTCCACCTCCTTCCTCCTCCTGCTACGCGCTCCCTGCCAGCCTCCGTAGGCGGAGCGCGGAGCATGACGGGATTTGTAGTCTTCCCGCTGAAGGCTGTGTGTGGCGCCAATAGGTGCTCTGTGTTACCTCACCTCATAATTGTTCCCTATGTGGAGGGACTGACTCCCTGCTTCCTTTGGATTAAATTCTTCATTCTCACCCAGCTCTGCCTCTTTTTTATACTGCGATCTAATAAACTTTATCAGAAGTGATTTGTTGTGCTAAACCTATATTCCACCCTCTAATAGAGCCCCATTCACACCTTTTTATGTGATCACACGCACATTACTTCATTATATCTGCAACACACCGTAATACATTAGGCTATATTCACATTTGTGCGTTGTGGAAATGCGCAAAAATGCACGCTCTCCGGTAATGCACAAAAACGCGTGTAGCCATTGCAGACGCATGGCAGCTGTGCTTTTTTAGGGTGACCACATTTCCAAACTGCCATTCAGGGACACCCCCTTCCTTCACAAAAAATTGCCAAATTTTAACGGCTTATATGCAAGCAATTGGCCATAATAAGAGTATGGGGGTCCGGGTACGGCCTTGGGGGACATGTCTCAATGCAAAAAATGTTTTTAAAAATGATCCTTTTTTCAGGAGCAGTGATTATAATTATGCTTACAGTGCAACAATAAAAATGAACAATTCCTTTAATTATAGTGCCTGGGGGGTCCCCTTAGTCTGCCTGTAAAGTGGCGCATGTGTATCATGTATAGAACATGCTGCAGCAAAAAATAAATTTCTAAAGAAAAACGGGGCAAATCACATTTAAATTGACTCACAGTTGCAATTGCTGGCACCCAGGTATTGAAAAAAAAAAAAGCAAAAAAATCATAGTGCCCCCCCCCCCCAGTCCATACCAGACCCCTTGGTCTCTAGCCCCCACCCCAAAGCACCTTGTCCCCATCTTACCCTGGCCGGCGGTTGTGGTGGCATGCAGGCAGAGTGTTTATCAGAATCTGGAAGCTCCCAAAGGGTCTGGAATGCATGCACTAGGGGAGTATCGTACGATTTTCTGATAGTCTGTACACAACTTTCGACAGCCTATTACAAACAAAAATTTTCGAAGGGACACACGCCCACATCTTTCTCGTACGGGAACAGAACAAATGATTTTCGTTTAAAAGCGGTTGTATTTTTGCAAACGAAAAAAAACAACCTGTAAGGCATTGATTTCAATGGGCAGCAGCGGTGGAGGAGTGGTATACACACCGCTCCAAAGATGCGGCTAGCAGGACTTTTTTTACCGTCCTGCTAGCACAACGCTCCAGTGTGAAAGCCCTTGGACTTTCACACTGGAGACAATGTAGCAGCTGTTTGAGGGCGGATTGCAGGCGCTATTGTTAATGCTATAGTGCCTTCAATACGCCCTCAGTGTGAAAGGGGTCTTACAGCCAAGGAAGCTGCTTCTGTTTGATTTGCAACTGCCATGGTTCTGTACATGTGATCAGTTATGACACCGGCCATTTACTGTAATGGTTTGACAGTTTGGTTGAGGACACAAGCAAATGTGACAGTTAGCAATCCCAGCATTCCAGGAATGTAACTTTTTTTGAAAACATTAAATCTATGGGTTTAGCTCCGCTTTAAGATGTTCTGCTCTTCAGGGGCTCCGGGGGCTTCAGCAAAATGGCCGCCTCCAGCAACTAGAAACAGGAGCAGTGCTGGAGGCAATTTACAACACACATTAATGTTGGTAGTATAATCATTAATGTGGAATATATGTTCCATGTTAAAGAACATTATTTTTTATCAAGTTGTTATGGGTAAAGTTCCACTTTAAGATGTAACAAAATAATGCATAATCCTCCTGTCACAAGATTTGTGCTATTCAGTATTCCCCAGGATCTCTTCAGACAAAGTGTGATGTCACCCCTATTTAGGCGCTGTAGGTTGAAAAACATTTCAATACTTGATGTCACCTCCTTCCTATACTGACGTATTTCGATTGGATAACACCAATCTTTCTCAAGGAACCTTTACCAGTACAGGGGCAGGGCCGTCTTTAAGGCAGGGCAAAAGGGGAAGCTGCCCTGGGCCCCATCATTGCTGTGGGGCCCAAAGAGCCTGCCTCATACTTGCCAACTATCCCAGTTGAAATTCCCTTAAAGTTTTAGGGCCAGATCCACAGACGAAGTACGCCGGCGTATCTACTGATACGCCGGTGTACTTTCAAATTTCCCGCGTCGTATCGTTGTTTTGAATCCTCAAAACAAGATACGACGGCTTCTGGGTTAGATCCGACAGGTGTACATCTTCGTACGCCTTCGGATCTAAGATGCAATACTTCGGCGTCCGCTGGGTGGCGTTTTCCGTGTCTTGTATGCAAATTAGCGATTTACGACGATCCACGAACGTATTTTCTAACGTCGTCTGTAGTCGGCTTTTTCCGGCGTATAGTTAAAGCTGGTATTTTGCGGCGTATAGATAGAATTGCCATGTTAAGTATGGCCGTCGTTCCCGCGTCGAAATTTGAATTTTTTGGGGTTTTTTTTGCGTAAGTCGTCTGTGAATAGGGATGGACGTAACTCACGTCTAAGTTCAAAAAATGACGTCGTTGCGACGTCATTTCGCGCAAAGCACGGCGGGAAATTTCTGGACGACGCATGCGCATTTCATTCGGCGCGGGGACGCGCTTCATTTAAATGAAACCCGCCGCCAACCCGCCCAATTTGAGATCCGCTGCCAGAAATACGCTACGCCGCCGTAACTTACGGCGCAAAATCGCTGAGGATTCGAAAATGTGCCAGGTAATGTATGGCAGCGTAGTGTATCTCTGATACCCTGCGCCGTTCTACATGTATGTGGATCTGGCCCTTAGTCCTGTGCTGTGTCCCTATATCTCAGTGTGACGTGCTGCTACTAATGCTGCTTAGCTCTGCCCTATTGTTGTCTACAGATGACTCACCTGCAGACCCTGTGTTTACATGTAAATAACCTGCATTGATATGTAAATAACCGCAGACCGGCTGCATTGATATGTGAATAAAGACAATATTCATATGTATATCATGCCTCCCTGAGGTCATATCCACCATCACCTATACTGAATGCTGTCCACTGAGGAGGTGAAGGGGCATGTGTAAAAGTCCTGCCTGTTCTGCAAAGGTAAGCAAATTGGTGGAGGGTAACCTATAGCAACCAGTCAGTAAGCAGCAATGATACACTGTAACCTCTGCCAACCAATCGTAATCGCTGCCTGATCTGATTTAGTAAACTGATTTTGAGTCTAGCTGTTATTTATTGTATGTCTCAGAGCAAGTGGAGAGTGAAATTGTATGGAGGGGGGCCCAAGAAAATGTTTGCCAGGGTCCAATCAATATTGAAGATGGCCCTGTACAGGGGCATTGTTGTAGAGTGTGCAATGTCATCAGAGTTTTTTATTACTAGATATCGGGTGGTTGTCAGTGGTCAGGGCCCAGCCTGTTTTGGTTAAAGGGGAGTTCCACCCACAATTTCACTTTTTAAATATAAATACCCCTGTAATACACAAGCTTAATGTATTCTAGTAAAGTTAGTCTGTAAACTAAGGTCCATTTTGTTAGGTTGTTAGAGCATTTAGTTAGTTTATAATCTAGAAATAGACCGTGGCCATCTTAAGTGTGGGCATCATGAAGCCAGACTGTATGACTTCCTGGATTTCAGCCTTTCAGATCTCGCACATGTTCAGTGCTACAAAAGCGATGTAATAGGTTTCAGTCAGGTTTTCATAGCAACGGGAGTGTCAGAGGAAGTTGCCGCCCCTTCTCTATGCAAATAGGCTATTTGCAAAGACTACTGGGATACATGATGCCTATCCCAGAAACCCTTGCGAATAGCCTTGTGACTTAATAGCCTAGGCTAATAAGGAGGAGGAAGTAATGAAGGACTACAAAATAAAGGTATTTACAAACAACAAAATAAATAAAAATTGTCCATTCTGAACACTATGAGATTAGGGCATGCAGCACAGACAAACATAAAAAAATGGGTGGAACTCCACTTTAAGATGATGAGTGCTCTTCCCTGTTCTGTTCCTATTGAACCTATCATTAGGCACACACATTGCACTGCATTAGCAACATTGAAGCAACACAGGTCAGAAGTAACATGCACCTGGATATAAAGGCCCATATTCACAAAGGAGATACGACAGCGTATCTCCAGATACGCCGTCGTATCTCTGAGTCTGAGCCGTCGTATCTATGCGCCTGATTCATAGAATCAGTTACGCATAGATTTCTATTAGATCCGACCGGCGTAAGTCTCTTACACCGTCGGATCTTAACTGCATATTTAAGTTGGCCGCTAGGGGCGTGTACGCTGATTTACGCCTAGAAATATGTAAATCAGCTAGATACGCGAATTCACGAACATACGCCCGGCCGACGCAGTACAGATATGCCGTTTACGTTAGGCTTTTCCCGGCGTAAAGTTACCCCTGCTAAATGGTGGCGTACATGCGGCGTACCAATGTTAAGTATGGACGTCGTTCCCGCGTCGAATTTTTTAAATTTTACGTTGTTTGCGTAAGTCGTCCGTGAATGGGGCTGGACATAATTTACGTTCACGTCTAAACCAATACGTCCTTGCGGCGTACTTTGGAGCAATGCACACTGGGATATTCCACGGACAGCACATGTGCCGTTCGTGAAAAACGTCAATCACGTCGGGTTATGGTTAATTTAAATAACACACGCCCACCTCTTCACAATTTGAATTAGTCGGGCTTACGCCGGCCTATTTACGCTATGCCGCCGCAACTCTTTTGAGAATACGGCTCTTGCCTGTAAAAGTTGCGGAGGCCTAACGTAAATAGGATACGTTACGCCCGCACAAAGATACGCCATTCTACGTGAATCCGGGCCATAGAGTGAGTGTCTTGTTTTATTGTTATACATGTCATTTTTTTAGTTAATGTTTGTTTTTGCACTAAGGATTTTTATGTGAGAGCTGCAGAAATTGTTTATACAAATTTGTGTAGCACTACCCCCCAAGGAGCTACTGGTTTGTTTTGGGTGGCATGTTACCTCATGGCTCTTCCGCCGGCCTAGGGGTGTATGGTGCATATAGCAGTAACGGAATGTCCATGACAGGTGTCTTTTGCTGTGCTCTTTATTACCCAGCCAGGTAAAAACATTAAAACTTGTGATGAAGAGTAGAGGTGAAGTAGAAGAAGAAAATAGCAGACTCAGGTGCAACAATAGGTAAACAGTCCTGCTTCCAACAATGCTTTGTATTCTCCACCACTCTAGCCAGAGGTATAGCGTACCTGGACAGGCCTACTCTCACTGACCTGGCAGCCAGAGTATCGCTCGAACTTGAAGGAAAAATCTCTGCCACAGACCCTCCTGAAATGGACTCAGGGAAAAGGCTCTGCCACAGGCCCTCCCTGTGATTGTGATTACGGAGATGATCCTCCTTGATAGAATTGCTTCTGGAACAGTCCTGCTTCCAACAATGCTTTGTATTCTCCACCACTCCAGCCAGAGTGGGATTAGCGTACCTGGACAGGCCTACTCTCACTGACCTGGCAGCCAGAGTATCACTCGAACTTGAAGGAAAAGTCTCTGCCAGAGTGGGTATAGCGTACCTGGACAGGCCCACTCTCACTGACCTGGCAGCCAGAGTATCACTCGAACTTGAAGGAAAAGTCTCTGCCACAGACCCTCCTGAAATGGACTCAGGGAAAAGCCTCTGAGAGGTGACCAGTCTCTCAGTGTCCGGCTACCTTGATGTTGGTTTGTCGAGACCCTATTGGATCGCCAGCCTCTCATTTGCTCTCCTCAGATGGACACCCCACCGAACAGCTATCCTGCTTGGGATCTTCAAGATTCGGAACCCCTGGAAGGCCATTACGCCGGGGCGCCGTGATGCGCCGTGATTCTTAGTCAAAGTTAAAGGGGAGGTTCACCCTAAAAAACACTTTCTCTAATTACACTGGCCCCCCACATTACAATACGATTATGCCTGTTATGTTTTTTTTGATGCTGTACATACCTTCGTACAGCTATTCACCCGTGGCTTTGGGGTTGCGAGTCCCGCGGGAGTGGGCGTTCCTCACATGCTGGTGATTGACGTTTTGACAAAAAAAACAGCTCCCCCCGTCGCGTAAGCCGCGTCACGATTGGCGAAAGGAGCCGAACGGCGATGCGCAGGCGCAGTATAGCGCCGACTCGCCGTTCGGCTCCTTTCGCCAGTCGTGACGCGGCTTACGCAACGGGGGGGGAGCTGTTTTTTTGTCAAAACGTCAATCACCAGCATGTGAGGAACGCCAACTCCCGCGGGACTCGCAACCCCGAAGCCACGGGTGAATAGCTGTACGAAGGTATGTACAGCATCAAAAAAAAACATAACAGGCATAATTGTATTGTAATGTGGGGGGCCAGTGTAATTAGAGAAAGTGTTTTTTAGGGTGAACCTCCCATTTAAAGGTGGGTGCCGCACTCCAAAGAAGAACCCAGACTAATGGCGTCTGCCCCATAAATACCCTCCCCCAGCATGCACAGCGCGGAAACTCCCTCCTGATTGGCTGCTGGGGAAGAGCACCTAAACCTCGACTCCACTGCTGCCACTCACTGTCCTGGGGTAGGAACTACACCCCAGTAACAATAGACAGCCCACAGAACAGCCAAGCTGAGACAGGGGCCAGTTTAGAACATAATAATTGGATCAGAGTCAGTTAACCTCTGATCCTTTTCTAAATTTGACTAGCACCGGTACCTTTTAAGTAACCAGGCGCTACATTTGCTTTGACACCTTTTTTTTTTTTAATAAAAGATACCTAGTTCCCCATATAATTTCATAGTTAATAAGGCTGAATAAAGACACCAATCCATCTAGTTCATTTCGGCTTCCCGCGCATCCCCTGAATCGACAGGGATCTGTGATCTTCTGTATCCTTTGGACACAGCAGATCACAGATCGGTGTGAAGAACCAATCACAGTGACTCTTTACCATGTGACCAGCTGTGTCCAATCACAGCTGATCACAGTGTAAACAGGATTTGTTATCGGCAGTCCCTCCCTCACGCTGACAGTGCATAAAGAAAAGAGAGCTGGTAAGCTGCAAACCACATAGGGGACATCCACGCTGATAATCGCCCCCTGATCATCAATGTCCTGATGATCAGTGCAGCCCCAACAGTACCCATCAGTGATGCCTATCAGTGCCACCTATCATTGACACTTATCATAGCTGCCCATCAGTGTAGCCTATTAGTTCCTATCAGTACAGCCTCTCAGTTCTCATCAGTGCAGCCTCATCAGTGAAGGCAAAAAATTACTTATTTACAACATTTTTGCAAAAACTAAAAACCCTGTGGCGATTTAATACCACCAAAATAAAGCTCTATCTGTCTCAAAAAATTATAACAATTTTGTTTGGATACAGTGTTGCATGACCGGGCAATTGTCATTCAAAGTGTGACAGCACTGAAGGCTGAAAATTGGCCTGGGCAGGAAGGTAGGCAAGTGGTTAAGGTCAAACCCAATGTCATATAGCTAGATTCACATAGAGTTAGGTCGGCGTATCAGTAGATACGCCGACCTAACTCGGAATCTGCGCCGACCTAAGTTTAAGTGTATTCTCAAACAGAGATACACTTAAACCTATCTAAGATACGACGGCTTGCGCCGTCCTATCTTAGGGTGCAATATTTAGGCTGGCCGCTAGGTGGCGCTTCCATTGCGGTCGGCATAGAATATGTAAATCACTAGATACGCCTATTCACGAATGTACGCCCGGCCGACGCAGTACAGATACGCCGTTTACGTAACGCTTTATCAGGCCTAAAGTTATTCCATCAAATAGTTGGAATAGTAATGTTAAAGTATGGCAGCCGTTCCCGCTTCGAAATTTGAAAATTTTACGTCGTTTGCGTAAGTCGTCAGTGAATAGGGATTTACGTCATTTACGTCCACGTCGAAATCAATAGGACCGTGCGGCGGACTTAGCCGCAATGCACACTGGGAAATTTCGGCGGACGGCGCATGCAAAAAAACGTCAATCACGCCAGGTCAAAGCAAATTATCATAAAACACGCCCCCTCAGCCTATTTTGAATTTGGCGCGCTTGTGCCCGCCGCATTTACGCTACGCCGGCGTAAGTTAGGAGGCAAGTACTTTGTGAATACAGTACTTGCCTCTCTGACTTAAGGCGGCGTAGCGTAAATACGATACGCTACGCCGCCTTAAAGTTGCGGCAATCTACCTGAATCTAGCTAATAGAGTGGTCACATGTCTGCTTAAGCTCCCTGAAACGGAATAGTTTCCTCCCTATGCGCAAATCACCATTGAGGTACTTCTATTTCACCCTCATATCTCCCCTCAAGCATCAGAGAACAAATTTAATGTTTGTAATCATTCCTCGTAACTGAGGTCCTCCAGTCCCCTTATTAGCATTATCGTCCTTCTCTGAATTCTCTCCAGTTCCAGCACATCCTTCCTGAGAACTGGTGACCAGAACTGAATGGCATATTCATGTTATGGCCGGAGTTTTGTAAAGTGGTAGAATTATAGTTTTAAATATACTTTTATTCATGCTAATATCCTGCTTGCTGCAGCTTGGCCTTGCATCCTGGATTTCCCTAAAGGTTCTCCCCTAAAGCATTCATGTTTTTGGCCCCTAAGTGCATTACATTACATTTTTCCATCTTAAACCTCATTTGCCATGTAGATGCCCACCCTATTATTTTATTGGGGTAAATTAGGCAGAATTGGTCCCAGGACAGGCCCTGGGGTACCCCACTTACCATTTCAAACCTGTCTGAGTCTGGGGCGTAACTAGAACCTTCAGAGCCCGGTGCAAGAAACCATGATGGGCCCCCTGACCCCCCCTTTTCCATCCCACCCCCGGGCTTCTAATTTTGGGAGAGTGTCTATGGACATCTTCCCAGAACTCCGCCTCCCGTATGCCCCCTGGGACGTGCATCCAGCGCAATCACGGCTGCCCTTTACCATGTGATTAGCTGATCACATGTAAACAGACTTGCTGGGTATCGGCAGCCCTTTCCTCCCACGCTGTGTCTGTGTAAAGAAAAAAGAGGCATTAACTGCCAAGAATATCGGTAAATTGTTTACACTGATAATCAGTGCTGCCAATCAGTGCTCATCAATAACACCTATTAGTGTCTATCAATGCTGCCTGTCAGTGCCGCCGATCAGAGCTGCATTTCAGTACCGCCTATTATTCCTCATCAATGCTGCCTATCAGTACCATCTATCAGTGCCCATCAATGCTGCCTATCAGTGTCCATCAATGCTGCCTATCAGTGTCCATCAATGCTGCCTATCAGTGTCCATCAATGCCGCCTATCAGTGCTCATCAATACCGCCTATCAGTGCTACATCTCAGTGCCGGCTATCAGTGCTCATCAGAACAGCCTATTAGTGTCCATTAATTCCACCTATCAGTGCCCATCAATGCCGCCTATCAGTGTCCATCAGTGCCATCCATCAGTGCCACCTATCAGTGCTGCTTATCAGTGCTCAATGCTCATCAGTTCTGCCTATCAGTGCCCTTAAATTATGCCACCTATCAGAGTTTATCAATGCTGCCTATCAGTGCCCACCAGTGCCACCTATCAGTGCTCATCATGCTGCCTATCGGCGCCTATCAGTGCCACCTATCAGTGCCCAATGCCTATCAGTGCCACCTATCAGTGCACATAAATGCTGCCTATCAGTGCCCCCTGCTTCCCCCAAATTCCTCCTTTCAACACAAATCCCCTCCTTCCTCAATCGCCTCATGGTGCCCCCCCCTACCTAACATGATACCACAGTGCCCAAGGCAGCTGTTCCTCTTGCCCATCCCTTTTCCCAGCCCTGGATGGTGGAGCACTGTAACAGAGGGGAGGTAGGAGACATGGGAGATGTAAGTGTAATACCGCTTCTCTTGTGGCATACTACGGGTATGACTTTTTTAGAGGCTGACAGAGTTTCTTTAAATGACGATAGTGATTAAACCCAACAGTGATCCTTTGATGTGTCTTTGTCCTATAAAGTATTGTCTAAGGACTATACACAAGGTGATACTTTTCTGAATGCTAGCCAGTCATTGTTACAGAGAAATTGCAGTGTACAGATGGCCCTATTAACCTAACATTGAGAGAGTCAGTGCAATCCTTCAATAACCTCTTATTTCTAATACGATTGTGATGATTAAATGAACTGATGTACTTGACCCTTGTTAACTATATCAAGTGTTTGAACCTATGAAGTGGTGATGTATAATTACGTAGATCATACAGCAATGTGCATATAAATCCACCCCTAGATATCTGGAGCTTTATTATTTTGCTATACTTCTCAATATTATGCATCCTGGAACTGATCCATCGTCTATTTATTGTACAAGTGTAGCAGTACAAATGGCAGAAATGATCCCATGCAAAAAAAATAAATGACAAAAGTAAAGGAGATGTAACTAGCTTACATTTATTTTTCTAAACAACTGGGTAATTGTGCGTGGTTTTTAAAGTACAATTTTCACCTTTTTTCCCCTCATCCTTTGTTGCATATCATCCCCACTAATATTCAGCAGTCTACATGCATGCAATCTAGTAATAGCTGCATGCCATTTCTCAGGGTGCATTTCCAGATGGCGACAGCAGAGGGACCAGCCTGCACTTTGAGCATCAACAGAGCTGCATATCGTCTTTACTGTAAGAGCTTGTTCCATCCTTCAAAAAGCAGTGGATTGCTTTGCAAAGGGGGTTTTACTAGGTATATGTCACCTCCTCACTGCCTGTTTTAACTCCGAAAAACCTTCACCACCACACTGGTTGCAACGTTGCCCATTTAGATTTAGATCACCACAGCAGAATTAATGGGAAGATGGGAAGCAACCACAGTGGGCCGGATTCAGATACAATGGCGTATCTGTCCGGCCCGTGTAACGTATCTCCGATAGGTTACGCGGCTCTAACTTTGGGCGCAAGTTCTTTATTCAGAAAGAACTTGCGCCCTTAGGCCCCGTACACACGGATGGACAATCCGCTGAAAACAGTCCGCCGGACCGTTTTCAGCGGACATGTCCGCCCGGAGATTTCTGTCTGATGGTTGTACACACCATCAGACAGAAATCCACGCGTAAACAATACGCGGGGCGTGGCCACGCTGTCGCCGCGACGATGACGCGGCGACGTGGGCGGCCTTGAAGTTCAAAGCTTCCACGCATGCGGTACGACGCATGCGAGGGACGGCGGTCGGTCGGACGTGTCCGGTGAGTCTGTACAGACGACCGAACACGTCCGACGGACAGGTTTCCAGCGGATAGATTTCTTAGCATGCTAAGAAATTTTGATCCGCTGGAAACTGTCCGATCCGCCGGACAATTGTCCGCTCGGGCCTACACACGACCGGATCTGATAGATCCGGTCGTGTGTACGGGGCCTTAGTTACGGCGGCGTAACGTATGTGTTGCGGCGTAAGGCCGCGTAATTCAAATGGGGATGTTGGGGGCGTGTATTATTTAAATCTAACTTGACCCCGCGCTTTTGACGTATTATTTGCACGGTGCATGCGCCGTCCGTAAAATATCCCAGTGTGCATTGCTCTAAATGACGTCGCAAGGACGTCATTGCTTTCGACGTGAACGTAAATTCCGTCCAGCCATATTAGCGAACGACTTACGCAAACGACGTAAAATTTCAAAACTCGGCGGGGGAACGACGGCCATACTTAACATTAGCTACCCCTCATATAGCAGGGGTAACTATACGCTGGAAAAAGCAGAACGCAAACAACGTAAAAAAAAAGCACCGGGCGGTCGTTCGTTTCTGAATCGGCGTAAATCCTCATTTGCATATTCTGAATCGGCGTAAATCCTCATTTGCATATTCCTCGCGTAAGGAGATACACCGTCGTATCTCTTTCTAAATCCGGCCCAGTGTGTGTACAGCCTAGACATGTGCAATCCGTTTTGTTACGAATAAAAATTAGAAAGACATTTTTGTTAGTCAGAGATTTGGATGTATCCGAATCTCCGAATCACAATAGTAACAAAGTTTAACGAATCCAAAATAAATTATAACAAAAACAAATTCATTTAGGAATCAATAGGAATCGATTTGTAAAAATGAATACACAAAACAGATCCGAATACATGAAACAAATTACGAAAATGAATCATTCTAACATAACGAATATGACGAAACAAAATGATTGACTTAATGAATGAATTCGAAGTGAAATGATTGTAAAAAAGTGGGAAAAAAAACTGCGCTAGAACCCAAATAAACAAAAGAAAAAGAGCTGCTAGCACTCAAACAAACAAAGTCTAGTATAAATGGTGGATAATTAGTGCAACGCTGATGATCAACAATAGGCTCCATGCACACTAAAGCTGATAAACTGCAGTTTATTGGCGTTTTGGCTTTTTTTTTTAAAGCCCATGAACTGAACTCTATGTTAGCCTTTGTGCCCATGCACAGCTAGGCATTTTTTAGTGTTAATGAGCTTTGGAGTTTATTGGCTTTTTTCTGAACGCCCGAAATTTGCGTTCAAAGTGTTGTTTTTTGGCGGGAAAAAAGCACTCAAAAACGCAAAACGATGAAAACGCTGAAAAACGCAAAAAAAACGCTCAAAAAACGCTTAAAAACTCTCAAAAACACAGGTGCCAGCGTTTTTTTGCATTTTTTAATCCATTGAAAAATAAAAGCTACACTGAAAAACGCTGATTAAAGCAATTGCAAAAACGCTAAAAAACGTTGAAAGGCTCCCTGCAAAGCTACTGGCGTTTTTTTATAGCTTTTATCAGCTTCAGTGTGCATGGAGCCTAAGGAAAGTGCACACTGAAACTATCACAATGGTGAAATACAAACAAAAATGTGAATAATGTGAACAAATAATGGAAGTTCAGAGAAGCGGGTAAGCTTCAAATAACAATGTGAGAAAAGTCATTGTGAAGAAAACACAATGAAGGAAAAATCTTCCCATTAGATAACTTAAAGTGAGAGGAAAACAAGTTGTCTGCAGTTACTCTCAAAATCTTCAAATTATGAACAGATTAGGTACTCTTACCAAATGGAGAGGACACATCTGTTATACAACAGTGGGTCATACAGGCTTGTGATCCCAGATGGTCTGGATCAGTATTAGATGGATCCTTGTGGTCCCCAGAGGCCTGAATCAATCCTGGATGGAAATGGTGGTCCGGCAGGGTGGGGTATGCAGTTCGTTTCTGGCCCCTCCCTCCTGCTGAGTTCCCCCACAGCAAGCAGCTTGCTATGGGGGCACCCAAGCCCATTCAGACATGGAGCTGCTGCTCGCCCCCACCCCACTCTCTCCTTATTGGCTCACTGACTTTGATTGACAGCAGTGGGAGGCAATGGCGCCCCACTGCTGTCTCTGCCAATGGGGAGGGAGAGTGCTGGACAGTCAAGATTCTTGTGCAACATTGCTGGATCAAGATGGGGCTTAGGTAAGCATTAGGGGGGCCGAGGGGGGCTGCTGCACACAGAGGGTTTTTTTCATTTCAATCTCTCTTTTATTATTTTTAAATTTTAGACAAAGTATACAAAAAAATACATTAAACACTTGTAGAATTGGGTATTATGGTACATTATCACAATACAATCAATTAAAGTGGAGGTCTACCCTTTAAAAAAAATTCTGACATCACACGGAACAGAATGCCGGTGTTTTTTTTTTTTTTCTCAGCACATACCTCTTAATCCCGATTTTCACCTCACGGCAATCCCGCAGGAGTTCCCAAGCACTGCCTGTGATTTTTTTATAATTCTTTATTTTGTATATCTTTTTTCTCTTTTCCTCTGTTCCTTCCACAGACATGAAACAATAGGTACAGCTTTTACAATCTCTTCATCGTTATAACATTCATTGAGATCTTCACCTTAACATCTCATAAACTCTATTTTACAGCCTTATAACATTCATTGTAATCTTCACCTTAGCATCTCATATACTCTATATTTCCGCCTCCTATTACATTTCTAATCTCCTCTATACTGGCCCAGGTCCCCTATCCTTGGTGAACCCGCTATTTTCGTCTGCTATCCTCAGAAGGGTGTTCTGAGCCCGAGGAAATGTTATTCGCCCACCCAAAAATCCTCCCTCCCTCCCCGCCCAAAAAAAAAAAAAAAAAAAAAGAAGGAATGCATCTGTCCCCAGTCTCTCCCCAGTCTCTCCCCCTTCCCCCCCCCCTATAAGCTCCGCTCCCTATATTCAATGAATGGAGTCCAGGTCCTCCAATAAGTCTCCTCTCGTTCCTGTATTCCCACTGTGAGGTTTTCCATCATCTGTATCTCATTTATTCTGCTAAGCCATTGCAGTTTTGTTGGGGAGGCGGTACTCTTCCATAGGATAGGTATACACGCCTTTGCGGCTGTTATCAAGTGACGAATTAGAGATTGTTTATAGTTTTCCATTGATATGGGAATGTCGAGTAACAAGAACGCCGCAGGTCTGTGATTGACAGGCTTCCGAACGGCGCATACTGCGCGTCACAGGTTGCCGACAGAACCCGAACGTCGGTGCGCAGGCGCCGTATAGAGCCCCACCGACGTTCGGGTTTTTTCGGCAACCTGTGACGCGCAGTATGCGCCGTTCGGAAGCCTGTCAATCACAGGCAATGCTTGGGAACGCCCACTGCCGCGGGATTGCCGTGAGGTGAAAATCGGGATTAAGAGGTATGTGCTGAGAAAAAAAAAAAACACCGGCATTCTGTCGGTAGGATGACGCGACTCCGTGTGATGTCAGAATTTTTTTTGAGGGTGAACCTCCACTTTAATATATAAGAGATACATCTCAATCTAATTATATTTTTCCATCTTTTTTACACCCGATCCTTTCCCTTTAGATCTTGAGATGTTTTAGTTATTGGGCCGACACTTATCCAAAACAATAAAGGAATACATTAAATCCCATCATATTTCACGTGCACACCCCCCCCCCCCCCAAAGAATCATTATATTTCACAGCCAGTGACATTGTCTCTATCTGTCAGGTCACCTGTGGCCAGGTGACAAATGCACACGATGGAGACAGGGGTGCACCGCAAGGTAGTGAACCCAATAGAAGAACTGCTGCGGATGGACAGGAAACGTGAACCCAAGATTCCCCAGGGTGCGGAGTCTAAGGTCCAGCAGGTATTCACCAGAGTCTCTAGTGGTGAAGATAGCCTTCGCTGCAACTGAACCCAGGTCACGGCCCCTGGGGTCCCCCAGGTCACGCTCCGTAGGGAGAGAGGAAAAGCAGTCACTGAGGATACAAGGGATGGTGATGGGTAAGCCGAGGTCGGGGCAACAGGCAGACAAGGGTAACCAAGGGACAGGCCAAAAGGTCAGGGTTACAGGCAAACAGGAGTAGTCAGAGATGAGCCAAAATCGGTACACAGTAAGGTAAACAGCACACAGCAGACAGGAACACAAGCTAACAACAAAGTTGAACAGCAAGGCAGACCTGCAGTGCAACAGTTAATATAGACTTCCTGGGATGGCCTGGGGTGGGGCCATACAGGAAGGAGAGATGATAAAAAGGCAGCCAGAAGAGAGTCAGGCCTCTAATGGACACATGAGGAGAAGGCAAGCTGCCAGACATTATTGCATGTCCATGACACTGTCTTATTATTAATAAGGGGTTATTTATTTTACCCCAATTGTAACATATTCTTTTTATATTTTAAAGTGGAGTTCAGTTTTTAATGGCTTTTAAGGGCTCTTGTAACCTGAATTCATGGACTTGCCCGCTAGGCGTCTAACCTAGTTGCACAAGAGCCTCTCCTTTCTGAGACGGCAGCTCAGCGTTTTTATGAGGTCTCAGCTGGGTGGAAAGATTTTGGCTAAATAGTAACTGCATCCAATCAGCACCTGAATACAACAGCCGGCAGGGTAAATACCTCCATCCACTCAATCCAAGAGTGATTTTCCTTGGGAAAGAGAAAATTCTAAACGTGGAAAGCCAGAGACTAGGGACATTTTACATGACTGCTGGGTTTACTGCTGTTAAAGGCTCCTTTACTAACCAATGCTCAGCTGACTACATGGGGCCAGAGGGCCACACTGCAAACACAAATGGGCCCTTGGGCCATTGGTTGGGCACCAAGGCTGTTGACCTAGTTGTACCTCGGTTCTCCTATCAGCTAACTTCCTAATGATAACACTCCATATGTTGAACATTTTCTGTTGGGCAGAATGAACGCTTCAAGAACCTTGACAAGCATAATTGAACAAGATAGGTAATAGATACTAATTACAAAGTTGATTACATCTATGTCCATTGTCCGGCTTTACAATTTCCATTTTTCAAAGTGATGTAATAACATCACTAAACTTCAAAGCATCACATTTTGCCTCCTAATCTAAGATCTAGTTGCTCGTGACTGTATCATAGACTGTTTGCCTTAATGGACTAATGTTGTTATTTCTGAACACCAAGCTGAAATGGTCTCTTAAATTACATTCTGCAAAGCTCCATATGTGGAGAGATTTTATTTTTTGTTCCTCAATTAGTTGAATAGTGAATGCAAGCTTTGTCAGCACTTCCAAAAAGTGATAACAAAAGCCTGCTGGTAAGTGTTTATTACTGGTGAGCGCCCACAATAGCCGATGATTGCTGGATAATTGAACGTTATTGTCAGAATTGATGCAAAGTAACTTTCCTGACTGACTCCATGGCAGCCTACGTGTGGGTTAATCCCGCCTCCTCTCCAATGTGATAGGACCCCATACCCATAAAAGTTAACTCACCAGTAGCACCAGTGTTCCTTTTTTTTCCTCCTCCATGAATTTAGAAACTTCTCAGGACAGGAATGGATGGCACACCTGAGCGGTGCAGCTCGGATCCCAGCCATGGGCGGGTGGAGAGCTTTGCAGCAACCCTTTGGGCGTTTGCTATGTGTGCTGAAGACGTCTCATCACGGCTGGCAAGGTCCTATTCTCTCATGGCAGTCGCCTATTTGTATTATTTGTTGTCTTTCTGTGTCTGTTTTTGTCCCCATGGCGGCTGGAGCGCTTCTGCGTTCCAGCTCGCACTTTTGCTTCCTGGTCGCGAGCGCCAGTACCCCGCGCATGCGCTGTGCCCACTCTCAGAGCGAGGCCTGGTTTCGCGCATGCGCAGTCTGTCGAATCTGCGGCGGCCGCGCACGCGCCGTCGCATCGATTGCACCGCGCAGGCGCGCGGACGACAGGTGACGTCACCGGCGGGTGATTTGAAAAGCGGCTGCTCGCCTATGCACATTGGGATGTTCCCTGATCAGGCGTGCAGCTGCAAAGAGCGATACTCTTCTTTGCCAGGTCAGTGAGCAGGGATCTCCCCCTGCTGTATTAGCCTTTCATGTTGTACTAGCATATAGTATTGCTTCTCATCTGTGCAAACGATTTTAAAATGTTGGTCATTCAAATTATTTAATGTATTAATAATTTATTTATTTATTCATTTGTGTAAAAAAAAAAAAAAAAAAATATATATAATAATAACAGGTTTTTTAAAAAAAAAAAAAAAAAAAAATCTTAAAGGGACAATGCATTTATCTTTCCATTATTTGACACTTTAGGTTTTCTTCCTTTTCGGATCCGTATCGCTGTTTTACGCAGGTCCTAAGTCATGGACCAGTCACCGTCTACAGGTGGCCAGCCCTCACGCACAAGGTATGTGCAGGATAAGGGCGGGGCTAGGGGTGGAAGTCACAGTCAATATGTGTTGTCTGACAATTTTCCTCCCTATGTGTCTCTCTTTAAAGCCCTCCTGATCCAGATCCTATCTCCGCAATCCAGTCCCATGACCTTGCCAGACCGCATCATTCTTCCAGATCAAAATCCAAAAGGAGATCTCCATCTACATCTTCCCACCGGAGGAGACGCTCACATTCCTCCTCAAGACACCGCTCCCACCGCCATGATAGTCGCTCTGATCGCAGAGCCTGCTGGGGATGTGACACTCATGTCCCGGAGGGCAAGTCACTGTGCGACCGATGCTACGCCCATGCGGTCGGGGAAAAAGAGACTGAAGGTCATCGGATCGAGTCTCTGGTGGAACGTGTGGTTCAACGAACTCTAAAAGAGAATATGCCCCACACGCAGGTTCAGACCAACACTGACGGGTCTGCTTCTCCAAACTTGGAGATCCTAGAGGATCCAGGTCCTTCCCGGCCTCAAGCCTCCACTCCGGCTTCTCCTCAAGGTGACCTAGAGAGTGACGAAGAAGGCTTAGAATTTGACTTCGCGCAGGTGACGCCACTCGTCAAAGCGATTAAAGAGGCTCTCTTATGGGAAGAACAACCCGCTTCTCCAGCCAAGCAGAAAAAATATTTTAAACGCTTGGGGAAAGAACGCCCTACGTTCCCGTTCTTGACTGAACTAAAGGGTATTTTTGAAGAGGAATGGAGCAAGGTGGACAAGAAATCTTCCATGGCTAACAAAGCCTCAAAGCTCTATCCCTTCAAACAGGAAGAGGTCAAACACTTGGAGAATGTTCCTCTAGTAGATGCGGCAGTAACAAGACTTGCTAAACACGTCACTTTACCTATTGCTGACTCCGTCTCTTTCAAAGATGGCCTGGACAGAAGAATGGACCAGGACCTCAGAAGAATTTATGGCCTTGCGGGCACAGCGTGCAAACCGGCTCTAGCTTTAGCGGCATTATCAAAGGCCATGGAAGCCTGGACGGAAAACGTTGATTCTTTCCTCAAAGGCGTCTCTGAAGAACTAGCCAAGAACTCAGCCACGGCAGAGCTAAAACTGGCGGTCGCATTCCTGGGCGAAGCCTCCGTTGACTTAATCCGCCTGTTAGCTAGGATTATGCTTTCTTCTGTGACCGCGAAACGGGCCCTCTGGCTACGCCCCTGGGTTGCCGACCCATCATCGAAGCAGAATTGGTGCAAGATTCCTTTTGAAGGATCAACCCTGTTTGGCAACAAGCTAGATGATGCCATCTCCAAAGTCTCGGGCGGCAAGTCTGGTTTCCTTCCTCAGGACAAGCGCCAAACGGGAAGAAAAATGCCTCAATTTCGGCGATACAGCCCGGACCGCGCTAGGGAAGCTCGTGCTTACAGGCCTGGTGGAAACTACAGAAGGAATTGGAGCAGAGGTAGAGGCTCCTACCGGAAACCTACTCCAACTACTCAGGCGTCAACTGGACGCGACAAGGGGAAATCTTTTTGAGACAACGCCCGCCCAAGCGGATCGTGTGGGAGCTCGTCTACTCCTTTATCGGCACGTCTGGGCGGCCTCAATCAAGGACTTTTGGGTCATCAAGACCGTGACCTCAGGACACGCATGGTCCTTTTCCAGTCCTCCCTGTCCAAAGTTCATCTCCACCCTTCTTCCAGGGTCACTGGAGCAGAAACAGGTCCTTCTAGACTACATCCACCTCCTGAAGATTCAAGGAGCAGTGGTACACGTCCCAAAAGACGAACAGTTTCTTGGGGTGTACTCCCCTCTCTTCTTAGTACAGAAGAAGAACGGTACCTGGCGCCCAGTCATAGACTTGACATATTTGAACAAATTTATAACACACAAAAAGTTCAAAATGGAAACTCTATCAACCATCCAACAAGCAATACAGCCAGGCGACTGGATGATTTCCGTGGACCTAAAGGATGCCTATTTCCACGTCCCAGTAGCAGCAGAGCTGCACAAATACCTCAGGTTCTATGTCAACCAGGAACACCTCCAGTTCGTGTGCCTACCCTTCGGCCTAACAACATCCCCACGGGTCTTCACCAAAGTTCTTTTGGCTCTGGTAGCTCTCATCAGGCTGAAGAAGATTCGTCTGTATCATTATCTGGACGACCTCCTGGTCCTGTCCCAAGACAAGACCCTTCTCTTGGCACAGAGGGATCAGGTCATCGCGACCTTGTCCGAATTCGGGTGGCTCCTGAACCTGGCAAAAAGCCATCTGGAGCCAACTCAGTGTCTAACCTATCTAGGTGCTCAATTCGACACAGTAAGGAAGACCATCTCTCTACCAACAGAGAAAATTCCGGTAATTCAGGAGAGGATTTCCCGGGCCTTGAGTACTCGTCACCTAAGAGCTCATCAATGTTTGAAGATCATTGGGACAATGGTATCCACAACACCAATGGTAAAATGGGCGCTCTGGAGGCTACGTCCCTTCCAATCCGGCTTTCTCAGGCAGTGGAAATCAGGGAGCATGAGTCAGCGGATCCACATTTCAACGTCAATGAGGGGCAGCCTCTTCTGGTGGCTTCAACCGAAGAATCTGCTGAATTGTCACTCCATCGCTCCAGTTTCGTGGGTCACAGTGACGACAGATGCCAGTGGCTCCGGTTGGGGGGCCCTGTGCGGCACAAGCATGGCGCAAGGCAGGTGGGACGCTCGCCTCCACAATCCAGGCTCGAACACCCTGGAGCTTCGTGCGGCCTGGTGTGCCCTACAGTCCTTTTCACAACTGCTGAAAGGAAGGTCAGTAATACTAAGGATGGACAACACCACAGCAGTATCATATGTCAAGAGACAAGGCGGGACTCGGAGCTCATCCCTTCTCCAGGAAGTAGAGCCCATTATGAAATGGGCCCAAGTGAACCTAGTCAACCTGACGGCGGTTTTTATTCCAGGTATTCAGAACTCCCAAGCGGATTTCCTATCACGAACTCAGGTGGACGTCAACGAATGGTCTCTCCACGATCAGTCCTTCCGTTGGATCTTGTCCCTGGGAGTCAATCCCCAAGTGGATCTCTTTGCTTCTCCGAACAATGCCAAATTGAAAAAATTCTACACAAGAGGTTACTGCAACCAGGCAATCGGGACGGATGCCCTAACGGATCGGTGGTGGTTTCAGAGGGCGTACGCCTTTCCCCCGATCCCAATAATTCTGAAATTCCTGAAGAGACTTCTTGCGGAAGAAGTAGAAATTACAATAGTGGCTCCATACTGGCCGAACAGGCCATGGTTCCCTCTTCTGGTTCACCTGAGTCTTCAGGACCCAATTCTAATACCATGCAGACCAGACCTTCTCTCCCAGGGAACGCTCCTCCATCCCTGTCCGGCTCAAATGAAACTAGCGGTCTGGTTCTTGAAAGGGAAAGGTTAGAAACCCTTGGCTGCGCCTCTCGGGTGATCTCTACCCTTATGAGCTCAAGGAAAGGAAGCACAAATAAAGTGTACGGTAGAATATGGTCTAAGTTTGTGGAATTTTCTTTAACCGCGGGCAGTTCCTTCAAGAACCCAGAAATCCAAAACATCCTAAGCTTTCTTCAATCAGGACTAGACCTACCTCTGTCTGTAAGCTCACTAAGAGTTCAAATCTCAGCACTTTCAGCCTTTTCTGGAATTCCTTGGGCAACCCATCCACTAATCAAACAGTTTTTTCGTGGAGCCTCAAGATTGAGACCTCTGAGGAAGCCAAGATTCCCCAAATGGGATCTCCCGTTAGTACTTGACTTTTTGAATGGACTTAGTATGTCGGGGCCCTCCCCGTCCTCGTTGAAGAACTTTTCAGCCAAAGTAGCCTTTCTGGTAGCTATCACCTCGGCCAAGAGAGTGTCCGAGATCGGTTTTCTAGGTCACAAGGAGCCATTTCTCACCTTTTTTCCAGACAGAGTGGTTCTGATACCCATGCTGGGCTCCAAACCGAAGGTCTCGTCGGTTTTCCATGAGAATCAGGAAGTAGTTCTCCCTACCTTTAAAAACCCAGATTCTGATGAGACTCACCCTCTGGATATGGGCAAGATACTCACTGAATATCTGCAAGTTACATCTACATTCAGACGATCTGATCACCTGTTCATCCTGCATTCAGGCAAGAACAAAGGGAAGAAGGCATCTTCAAGAACAATCGCATCCTGGATTGTCCAGACGATACAACAGGCTTATTGTGCAAAGGGCTTGGCTCCTCCGCAGGCGGTAACAGCTCACTCCACGAGAGGGATGGCAGCTTCCTGGGCAGCAGCCCGTCATGTGGCGCCAGACGTTATTTGTAGAGCGGCCTCTTGGTCTTCTATAAACACCTTTATGTCCCATTACTGTGTTGAACCTGCAGCACTGTCTTCTGTAAATTTTGGTTTATCAGTCTTGTCGGCTGACGGGACAAATTAAATATATTTCTGTTCAGCATACCCACCCGTGTGTTTGGCTAGTTATTTCCCACACGTAGGCTGCCATGGAGTCAGTCAGGAAAAAGGAAAATTTATTATCATACTTACCGTAATTTTCCTTTCCTGATGGACTCCATGGCAGACGGAGTTCCCACCCTGAAATTATGGAGTCGGGATAGTTACGGAACACTGGTGCTACTGGTGAGTTAACTTTTATGGGTATGGGGTCCTATCACATTGGAGAGGAGGCGGGATTAACCCACACGTAGGCTGCCATGGAGTCCATCAGGAAAGGAAAATTACGGTAAGTATGATAATAAATTTTCCTTTTTTATGACAGAGCGATGGAGGAGGAGGAGAAGAAAATTCCATCTATTATTAGATCTCAGGAAAGAAAAGGCCCACAAACCCAATCTGTGTATCTCAATAATATATATATAAATGGCAAATATACAAAAATATTGAAAAGCACAGCAGTTGACATTATGTAAAAATAGTTTAAAATCTTAAAATATAGAGAGAAACTCCACACCAAACCTTTTTTTTTTTTATGGAATAGCTAGGGATTTAAAATCATGCTGGGCATTGGTTTCGGTCTCTTTGGCAGGGTCCAAGGAGAGCGACAAGGTCTCCTTGAGGCCTCGTACACACGACCGAACATGTCTGCTGAAACTGGTCCGCGTGCCTAGCGGACCGGATTCCTGGGGTAGCGGACAGGTTTCCAGCGGACAAATGTTTCTTAGCATGCTAAGAAACATGTCCGCTGGAAGCCTGTCCGTCGGACATGTCCGATGATTAGTACGACTCATCGGACATATCCGCTGGGCCGATATCCCTCGCATGCGTCAAAGTGATTTGACGCATGCGTGGAAGCATTGAACTTCCTGGGTCGCGCACGTCGCTGCGTCATCGTCGCCGCCACGTCACTGCGTTTTCTGTCCGCAGGGATTTTGGTCTGATGGTGTGTACACACATCAGACCAAAATCTGCTAGCAGACATGTCCGATGAAAACGGTCCGCGGACCGTTTTCATCGGACATGACTGATCGTGTGTACAAGGCCTCAGAGTTCATATACCCAAGGTCCTCTTGTAACAGCCAATGCAATGCTGAAGTTATGGTTCCCTTTGCTGGAGTGAAAAAAATTCAAAAATCGCAGAGAAGATGTGATACAAACTGCCCCTTAAATGAGCCACAGGTAACTAGCAATGAAGAAATGCATAGTCATAAATGAAAATATATATATATAAAGTTTATTGATTAACAATTCATTTTAAAAACACTCAAAGAAAAATAAATGAATAAACCTTCCACCATTATAAAATAAAGACAACATTGTGTACGAATGAAAAATGTCAAAACACCACTCAAACAGCATACACATACATGCTAGAAAACAGATGATTGAATGATTCAATGTTGAGATAATCCAGCAGAATTTAAATGAGAATCACATTCAAACTGTGATGATGGTAACATCTCAAAGAACAGGGGGAAAGGAAAGAAAGTTCTCTGATGGCTGATGCAAGATGTGTATCCAGATGAATCAATCTGATCAGAACCCCTCACAAGCAGAATGACACCCCTTGTAGATCAAACAAAGAATCTGTTCAGCTGATGTACGGCACACAAAGCATGTGAAGGCGCGGAGCCAGTGGCTGGCACAGGTGTATGAAAGAAACTTGATCTCCAGTAATGAGTACTGAGGCTATTGAAGAAAGGCAAATGAGAAGCAAAAACAGTCATGCATATTGAGGTATTTCTTGTGGAAGAAAAGAAAGTCTCTAAACATTTCCGGTAACTTGCTAGCTGGTCCCAGCTTCTCAAAGTAATGAGCCTTGTACACAGGAGATAAGCAAACGCCTCGCCGGAATGGATGGCTTCCATGCTAGATGTGTAGCACAGCCCGGAATTAGGCAATTCAGTGATAAAGAGATCTCCTTTCCAAACTGTGGATAATTGCTTGCCTAAAACATAGCATAACCTCATGCCAAACATAGGGGCAGCAAATGATGGTGAAGCTGCAGAAATGTGATGTAGTGCGGTGCACTACACCGCTGAACTGTCCAGGCTACAGTGGAAGCAGGCAACAGTGTGGAGTGGTGTCAGGCATGTGAAGATATGCATCTACGTGTTTCGCTAAGGACTCTCGCTTCATCAGGACGTGGCGCCCTCTGCCTGTTAACGGTATTTATACACCTTTTGAATCCAGCCACAGGTGTTTCATTAGCGGGTGCCTACTGCTTCATTAACACATCATGGCCTTTTAAAATAACACAGATTGAATGTGAATCCAACTAGATAGTAGCAGATGACTGGGTGTTACGGAACCATGAACCAGACGTACAACAAGAGATAAGTGAAAATAAGAAGGCTTTATTGAAAATCAAGCTGTAAAGCAAAAGTCCAAATGGATGGTGAAACCGAAGCAGAGTCTTGCGAAGCCAGAGGTCAGGAACCAGAAGGGTAGTCAGACGAAGCCAGGATCAGGAACCAGCAGGGAAGTCAGACGAAGCCAGGATCAGACACCAGCAGGGAAGTCAGACGAAGCCAGGATCAGGAACCAGCAGGGAAGTCAGACGAAACCAGGATCGGAACCAGAAGCAGCAGCAGTCTTAGAAGCATGTGAACACAGGAGGACCAAGCAAGGAACTGAAGCCACAGACCTCCTATATATATGAGCCAGGCATCCAGCTCCTCCCAGTGGGAAGGAGGAGCCGCAGGGTGGGAGGCTACAAGAGACCCAGAAACCAAGATGGCCGCCAGCACATGTCAAACGAAGGAGACAGGAGAGAGGTAAGACCATGACAGTACCTCCCCCTCAAGGGCCCCTCCTCCGCGGTGAAAAAAACGGTTTCTGAGGGAAGCGTGCGTGGAAGGCTCGGAGCAAGGCAGGAGCATGGACATCTGCGGAGGGAACCCAGGAACGCTCCTCTGGACCATAACCACGCCAGTGGACCAAAAACTGCACCCGACCGCGGACCAGGCGTGAGTCCAGGATATTGCTCACCTCATACTCCTCATGATTGCCCACTTGGACCGGACGAGGCCGAGGAACCGAGGAAGTGAAGCGATTGCACACCAGTGGCTTCAACAGGGAGACATGAAACACATTGGAGATCCGCATGCCAGGAGGAAGCGCAAGGGCATAGGCTACCGGGTTTACCCTGCGAAGCACTCGGAAGGGACCAACAAAGCGAGGAGCCAGCTTGGGAGTGGGCACTCGGAGGTTGAGGTTGCGAGTGGACAACCATACACGGTCTCCGACCTGGTAGGAAGGAGCAGGCGCTCGTCTGCGATCAGCCTGGAGTTTCTGGCGCTGCGCAGAGACCTCAAGGGACTTCTGGATCTGTACCCAAGAGGCGCGTAGGACGGAAAGGTGATCCTCCACAGCCGGAATATTCTGGGGAGAGAATGCCTCCGGTAACACGGCAGGTCGGAACCCATAATTGGCCATGAAGGGAGACATCCCAGAGGAAGAGTTCACCGCCGTGTTCCTGGCAAACTCAGCCCAAGGCAGGAGGTCAACCCAATTGTCCTGGTGATCGGAGACATAGCAACGAAGGAATTGCTCCAAGGCCTGATTGGATCGTTCTGCGGCCCCATTGGACTGAGGGTGGTAGGCCGAGGAGAAGGAGAGATGAATCCCCAACTGGGAGCAAAAGGCGCGCCAGAACCTGGACACAAACTGACTCCCCCGATCCGACACTATGGGCCTGATTTACCAAGCCTTTACTCCATGACTCATGGAGTAAAAGCAGGAGTAGCAGCCGTTTGGCCATTTACTAAAGAAATACGCTGCTAGTGCAGTGTATTTCCCTAGTTACTAATGTGCTCCGTGCGCCCAGGAGAGGGTGCATTGTGCACCAGTACAGACCTGGCGCACGGCACATTAAACTGTAAATTGCGGGGGTTTGGGCGGGAGTTTATTAGGGGGGGAGGTGGGGGGATGCAGGGGAAGTGAAGTGACATGTGTTTTGAAGTGTTTGGCGGGCCGAATTGAAAGGGAAAGTGTTTTTTGAAAACAGATCCCCGTACGCTTGCACAGTGCGCCTGAACCTCGGGAGGTTCATTTGCATACTGGGCATGCGCAGAGAGAAAAGTCAGGGATTCCCGTGCGCCTTGTCAGTACGCCGTGAAAATCTTGGTAAATACCAAGCGGCGTACCCGTAAATGCGCTGCGTGACGCGGCGCATGGGAATCTCCGAGCTGTTTTCAGCCCTGAAGGGGAACTCGGCGCCAAATTTCAAACTTGAAATCGGCGCGGGTCCCCCTTCAGGGCTACATTAGGCTCTTAGGCTTGGTCCGGAACGTGAGGGGTTCCCCCCAGATCCAAACCAAGCCCTCATCCCAAGCATGCAGTCTGGCCCGGACAGGAATGGGGGAGGGGACCCATGTGACATCACATTCCCTGGACATGATGGGAATGTGATGTCACATGGGTTGAGGTCACATGGTGGCATTACCCTATATAAGTCCATGCCCGCCGCTGACACGGCATGTCAGCGCGGAACCTCGTCGTGTCAACATCGAATGGAAGAGAAGGAAGAAGACAGCGGAGACAAGCCCTGTGCTCCCGGAGGAGACAGGCAGAAGAAGGAAGAGAGAAGAAAGAAGACGGAAGAAAGCCCTGGCTCCGCGGGGGAGCCAGGCAGAAGAGGGAGCAGAGAAGACAGAAGAGAAAAGACCTGGGAGTTGGCGCACCCCCGGCAGAAGACCAGGAAGACCGGAACCCTGGCGGAAGGCACCGGAAAGACCGGGGGATAGGCGCCATCCCCCGGCAGAAGACCCCGAAGTTCGGATGCCCCTCCCTAATGAAAAAGAGCTTAAATGGGGTGGGGGCATCCGGCGGAAGGCTCCGGAGAGGACCGAGGGATGGCGCCCTCCCCCGGCAGAAATCACCGAAGCCCAGGGTCCCGGCGGAAGATCGGGAGTGAAGAAACCCCCCCTTCTAAGAGAGCTAAAGAAGAAAGGGGGGGCTCCGGAGCAGATTAATAAAATATTTTATTCTGTGTGGTGTGTTTTTTTTACTTTACATTTCCCCCATGTGAATGGGTAGAGGTACGATGTACCCCATACTCATTCACATAGGGTGGGGGGCCGGAATCTGGGGACCCCTTTATTAAAGGGGTCTCTCAGATTCTGATAAGCTCTCCGCCCGCATACCCCGACAACCAACGGCCAGGGTTGTCGGGAAGAGGCTCTTGTCCCTATCGACATGGGGGCAAGAGTGCTGTGGGGTGGGGGGGCAGTGCCCCCCTCCCCCACAGCACACACTCCCCCATGTTGAGGGCATGTGGTCTGGTATGGCTCAGGAGGGAGGGGGGCGCTCGCTCGTCCCCACCCCCATTCCTGTCTGACCAGACTGCGTGCCTGGGATAAGTGCTTGGTTTGGATCTTGGGGGTGACCCCCACGCTTTTTTTTTTTGCGCGGGTTTAACCCCTTATGTTCCAGACCAAGCCTAAGAGCCTGGTATGCACCTGGAGGGAACCCACCTTATTTTTTTTTGGGGGGGTCTGGAGTTCCCCTTCATGAACAGCGATCTGTCATTTACACATGTCAGTCCCCCCCCCTACAGTTAGAACACACCCAGGGAACATATTTAACCCCTCCCTCGCACCTAGTGTTAACCCCTTCCCTGCCAGTGGCATTTTTTGAGTAAGCAATGCATTTTTTACAGCACTGATCGCTAGAAAAATGCCAATGGTTCCAAAAAAGTGTTCGATGTGTCCGCCATAATGTCGCAGTACCGATAAAAATCGCTGATCGCCCCAATAACTAGTTAAAACAACAAAAAAAAAAAATTTGTAGACGCTATAACTTTTGCAAAAACCAAACACTAAACGCTATTTGCGATTTTTTGGAACCAAAAAGATGTAGAATACGTATCGGCCTAAACTGAGGGTTTTTTTAGTTTTTAGAATATATATTTTTGGGGATATTTATTATAGCAAAAAGTAAAAATAATTTTTACATATGTGGGCGGGACTTACGCAAGTCCCGCCCACATATATAAACATCGTTCAAACCACACATGTGAGGTATTGACGCGTGCGTTAGAGCGAGAGCAATACTTTTACCACTAGACCTTCTTTGTAACTATAAACTGGTAACCTGGAAAAAAAAGAAAAAGGTTGCCTATGGGGATATTCACGGAATTCATTTTGGCCCCATTGCAGGAGTGTTTCCAATAGTAAAGCGTGACATGTAAGGTATCTATTTACTCAGTGTAACATCATCTTTCACATTATCCCCAAAAATTGGGCTCACTTTTGTGTTTTGTTAATTTTTAACCACTTGAGCCCGGACCATATTTCTGGTCAATGACCGGGCAAGTTTTTGTGATTCGGCACGGCGTCGCTTTAACTGACAATTGCGCAGTCGTGCGACGTGGCTCCCAAACAAAATTGGCAACCTTTTTTTTCACACAAATAGATTATTAAATGTGCGTGTTTACTTCTGTCTTTAACACCTCCCCTTCAGGCTGGAAAGCATCAGATCAGGGGAAACCAAAAAAAAAAAAGCTCTCATTCCATTGCAGCTTGGTTCCTACATGTGTGATGAACTGAGCATGCTCAAACACTTAGAAAAAAAATATCCTTTCTTTTTAAAAGGTGAAAAACACTCATTGGATGCTCATAGAGCGTGGTTTGGATTAATTGCAGGTGTGCCCAATTACAAGCTCACCCAAACTAGAGACTGCAATTTGTTCATGTGATTTCAATTGCTTCATTACTAGCACTGTTATAAAAAGCTTGGATCGATCAGTCCTCAGCTGCCCTCAGAAGGGGCAGGCTGGCAGAAATGCTGTTGCGAAACACAAATGTGGTTTGTTGCATGGGTTTTGTTTTATTTTGCCAATGGTTTTGGTTTATTTTTAAATGATGTTCACTTTGATGTATTTGTCTATGTGGCCTTATTTTATGAAAAATGTGTAAAGCTATGGTTATTTAGAATTTTGAAATGTATTTTTGTTTGTTTGTCTTTTTTTGCTTTCCTTGTTTTGTTGACCAATAAAAATTACTTTAAAATTGTTAAGTTTGTCTTTTGTTACTTTTTCATGCTACATATGTTGACAGCTGCAGCTGAACTAGGTTTGGGCCTAACAAATTATGTGTGATTTTTGTCTAAGCTTCTTTCCTGGTGTGTAATCATGAAATGTTTGCCATGTTTATTCTCCCTGACTTTAAAGACAAAAACTGGTAAGTATTTTATTTATTCTGCAGTGGTCCTCAGCCCTCAAGTACCCCCGACAGGACATGTTTTGGGGATTTCTCTTATCAAGAATTGCTGTCCAGACTGTATTTTAAAGCACATGTGCAAGATGAAGGAAAACCTGCAAACATGGCCTGTGGGGGGGGGTTTGCTATTGGTGGACAGGCTTGACGTGCTGATTTACAGCACTGTGCTTAAATCTAGCGCAAGGCAATCCTATTCAAATTGTGGGTGTTTGAGGGAAGCCAAGTGAGTGTTAGAACCCCTGCTTTGTGTTTTTTTATTTTTGTGTTGAGCTTTGTGTCCCTTTTCTTAAAATTGGCTTCACTTCCTGTCACACAGCTGAACAGGAAGTGAGGTTAAAACCCTACCAGTGTCATTTCTTGGGGACACAGGTCAATCTAACTAGTGTCCCCATTAAGCAAATTGCACTCCAGCACTGCTGTGTACACCCCAAATCATGGGTCTTCAAACTACGGCCCTCCAGTTGTTCAGGAACTACAATTCCCATCATGCCTAGTCATGTCTGTGAATGTCAGTGCATTACAAGGCCTCATGGGATGTGTAGTTCTAAAACAGCTGGAGGGCCGTAGTTTGAGGATCCCTGCCCCAAATGATTATTTAGTTTGGGGTTTAGTAAAGGCAAAGCCACTCTGCAGTACAAGCATAGTTGCTGAAAATCAGAGAGGAAGCACTGATGGTTTTAACATCCAATCCTGTAGAAGCAAAGTTGTTTTGTTTTCTTTCTTCCTTGCTTTGCACTTGTAGTGCAAAGTGGATTTGCCTTTAGTCAATGGACCCCAAAGTCCAAGATCCCTAATAATTTGGGGTGTACACAGCAAAATGCTAGAGTGCAATTTACATAATGGGAAACTATTTAGCTTGATCTCTGTGTCCCCAAGAAAAGATATTAGTAAGGTTTTACCCTCACTTCCTGTTTGGCTATGTGACAGGAAGTGAATGAATTAGAAAGGGTGAAGACACCTCACAAATGTTGTCACTATCAGGGGTGCAGACATCCCCAAAAAATGAGCAGATAATACTTATTTGCAAATTAATAATTTTTTAGTTAACATTGGGTGGGGTGCTCTAACGCACACATTCCTACATATTAGCAACGCTCTATCCTGGCCTATTGGCATGGTTATATTTTTTGGGGCTCTCAATAAAACTCTATGAAATTTGTGCTTAAACTAGAACCAGGGGCGGACTGACAACTCATGTGGCCCCTGGGCAATAGAAGATTATGGGGCCCCTCTGGCTTACAGATGACCACCACGCCAGGAGGTAGTGCAGAGGCGGGCAGCTAAAATCTTGGGATATTCACATTAAAAGCATGTCATTTTCGGACATATCGGGGACAGATCTAAAAAAAACACAGATTTTTACATACTGTCCCTGGTTTTACTGAGCCTGGCAACCCGGATGGGGCCCCCTAGTGGCATGGGGCCCTTGGGCAGTGCCCGAGTGACTCAATGGTCAGTCCGCCCCTGACAAGAACTATAATCAACAAGTTTTATTTTCTTTAATTTTGGATAGAGTGAGGGAGGGTTATAGGTCCTGTCAGTTTATTTTGTATTATCTGTGTCCAATTGGGGAGATTTGCCTTCACTTCCTGCCCCATAGCCAAACAGGAAGTGAGAGAAAAACTATGCAAATTAACCACTTCCCGCCCAGCCTATGGCCGATTTACGTCCGGGAAGTGGTTACACAATCCTGACAGGACGTCCTGCAGGATTTCATGCCGCATGCGCCTGTGGGGGCACGCAGTGCGGCGATCGGTGATGCGGGGTGTCAGTCTGATCTCAGTAAAGAGTCTCTCACGGAGACGGAGACTCTTTACCACGTGATCAGCCGTGTCCAATCACGGCTGATCACGATGTAAACAGGAAGAGCCATCGATGGCTCTTCCTCACTCGCGTCTGACAGACGCGAGTATAGGAGAGCCGATCGGCGGCTCTCCTGACAGGGGGCGTTCGCGCTGATTGTTTATCAGCGCAGCCCCCCCTCGGATCACCACACTGGACCACCAGGGATGCCCACCCTGGACCACCAGGGTGTGCAAAAACAAAAAAAATATAGAACAAAAAAACAAAAAGCAATAAAAAATAAGAAAAAAGATGCCAATCAGTGCCCACAAATGGGCACTGACTGGGAAAATCAGTGCCACCCCACAGTGTCCATCAGTGCCACCCCACAGTGCCCATCCATGCACAGTGCCCACCTATCAGTGCCCACCTGTGCCACCCATAAGTATCCATCAGTGCCACCCATAAGTGCCGCCCATCTGTGCCGCCCATGAGTGCCCATCAGTGCCGCCTATGAGTGCCCATCAGTGCCGCATAGCAGCGCCGCCAATCAATGCCACCTCATCTGTGCCGTCAGTACTACCTCATCGATGTCCATCAGTGCCATCTCATCGGTGCCCATCAGTGCCGCCATATCAGTGCCCGTAATTGAAAGAGAAAAACTTATTTACCAAAAAATTAACCTAAAAAAATAAAAACTTTTTTTTGTTTCAAAATTTGCAGTCTTTTTTTAGTTGTTGCGCAAAAAAAAAAATCGCAGAGGTGATCAAATAACAAAAAAAGAAAGCTCTATTTGTGGGGAAAAAAGGACGCCAATTTTGTTTGGGTACAGTGTTGTATGACCGCGCAATTGCCATTCAAAGTGCGACAGTGTTGAAAGCTGAAAATTGGCTTGGCGGGAAGGTGCGTAAGTGCCTGGTATGGAAGTGGTTAAGGGAATCCAGTGCCCCCCCAGAACTAGTGTGTGGGTCCCCTGAAAATTACTGGGCGGGGTTATACAAAAACAGGGTGTGACCTTGACAGGAAGGGGTGGGTCATTTTTCTATTAGGAGGTGCAGATATGTAGTCAGGCCTAGGGCAGAACCAAACCTAAATATACTACTGCATATTAGGGCTTATTTAGACCGGAACCAATTTACAGCGTGTTTTTATATTGTGGGAGGAAACCCACGCAGGCACAGGGAGAACATGCAAACTCCATGCAGATGCTGTCACAGGCGGGATTCGAACCAACGACTCTTTTGCTGCTAGGTCAAAGTGCTATACACTACACCACTGTGGTGAACGAACATGATTGCAGCTGAAAGCATGAGAACTTTTTTTTTTTTTTTCAATACCATGCTTTCCAGCCTTATTGACCCCGCCTCTCTCCATAAAGAGGACCTGTCACACACTAGTCCTATTACAAGGGATGTTTACATTCCTTGTAATAGGAAGAAAACTGATCATTTTTTTTTTATTTTTTTATTTCAGTGTAAAACATTATAAAACTAAATAAAAATAAATAAGAAAACCCCAAAAAAATGTTTTAAAGCGCCCCGTCCCGACGAGCTCGCGCACAGAAGCAAACGCATACGCGAGTAGCGCCCGCATATGAAAACGGTATTCAAACCACACAAGTGAGGTATCGCCGCGATCGTTAGAGTGAGAGCAATAATTCTAGCCCTATACCTACTCTGCAACTCAAAAAATGCAACCTGTAGAATTTTTTAAACGTCGCCTATCGAGATTTTTAAAGGGTAAAAGTTTGATGCCATGCCACGAGCGGGCGCAATTTTTAAGCGTGACATGTTGGGTATCATTTTACTCGGCGTAACATTATCTTTCACAATATATAAAAAAATTGGGCAAAATGTATTGTTGTCTTATTTTTTAATTCAAAAAAGTGATTTTTATCCAAAAAAAGTGCGCTTGTAAGACCGCTGCGCAAATACGGTGTGACAAAAAGTATTGCAATGACTGCCATTTTATTCCCTAGGATGTCTGCTAAAAAAAAATATATAATGTTTGGGGGTTCTGATTAATTTTCTAGCCAAAAAATTGTGATTTTCACATGAAGGAGAGAAGTGCCAGAATTAACCCGGTGGGCAAGTGGTTAAAGTACTCATGGCTATAAAGAATAGAGTCATTGCTCATTAAAAAAAAAAAAAAAAAAAGGGGGTCCCTCCAAATTAAATTACCAGGCCCTTCAGGTCTGGAATGGATATTAAGGGGAACCCCGCCGTAAAAAAAAACCCAAAAAATGGCGTGGGGTCCCCCCAAATATCCATTCCAGACCCTTCAGGTCTGGTGTGGATTTTAAGGGGAACTCCACCCCAAATTGAAAAAAAAATGGCGTGGAGTCCCCCTAAAAATCCACACCAGACCCTTATCCGAGCACGTTGACCTGGCCGGCCGCAGAAAAGAGGGGGGGACAGAGTGCGGCCCCCCCCTCTCCTGAACCGCACCAGGCCACATGCCCTCAACATGGGGAGGATGTCCCCATGTTGATGGGGACAAGGGTCTCATCCCCACAACCCTTGCCCGGTGGTTGTGGGGGTATGCGGGCGGGGGGCTTATCAGAATCTGGAAGACCCCTTTAACAAAGGGGACCCCCAGATCCTGGCCCCCCCCCTATGTGAAATGGTAATGGGGTACATTGTACCTCTACCATTTCACCCCAAAAAAAATGTCAAAGTGTTAAAAATGACAGTAGCCGGTTTTTGACAAATCTTTTAATAAAATCTTCTTTTCTTCTTTCCTTCGGGTTTCTTCCGCTGCTTCTTTCTTCTCGTCCACATCTTGCCCGACGTCTTCTTCTATCTTCTCCGTCCGTCCTTCAGCCTTCTGGTCCCGCATCTTGCCCGTTGTCTTGTCCTGTCTTATTTTCCGTCCGCCTCCTCGTCCGCATCTTGGGTCTTCTGCGGTGTTCTTCTCGTCCCCGGACCCAGCGTTTGAATTTGATTTGGCCGCCGTTTTCCCGCTCCTGGGACCCGCCCCCCTCTGACGCCACAAGTAAACTCCTTAGAAGGTCATGTGCGTCAGAGGGGGGCGGGGTCACATGAGTGTGACACGGCGGGAACTTCTTCTCCGGGCGGCGCGATTGAAATTGAATTCCCCCGCTGTGTGACGCTCTGCGACCCCGCCCCCCTCTGACGCACATGACCTTCTAAGGAGTTTACTTGTGGCGTCAGAGGGGGGCGGGGTCACATGAGTGTGACACGGCGGGAACTTCTTCTCCGGGCGGCGCGATTGAAATTGAATTCCCCCGCTGTGTGACGCTCTGCGACCCCGCCCCCCTCTGACGCACATGACCTTCTAAGGAGTTTACTTGTGGCGTCAGAGGGGGGCGGGTCCCAGGAGCGGGAAAACGGCGGCCAAATCAAATTCAAACGCTGGGTCCGGGGACGAGAAGAACACCGCAGAAGACCCAAGATGCGGACGAGGAGGCGGATGGAGAAGAAGACAGGACAAGACAACGGGCAAGATGCGGGACCAGAAGGCTGAAGGACGGACGGAGAAGATAGAAGAAGACGTCGGGCAAGATGTGAACGAGAAGAAAGAAGCAGCGGAAGAAACCCGAAGGAAAGAAGAAAAGAAGATTTTATTAAAAGATTTGTCAAAAACCGGCTACTGTCATTTTTAACACTTTGACATTTTTTTGGGGTGAAATGGTAGAGGTACAATGTACCCCATTACCATTTCACACAGGGGGGGGGTCAGGATCTGGGGGTCCCCTTTGTTAAAGGGGTCTTCCAGATTCTGATAAACCTCCCGCCCGCATACCCCCACAACCACCGGGCAAGGGTTGTGGGGATGAGACCCTTGTCCCCATCAACATGGGGACATCCTCCCCATGTTGAGGGCATGTGGCCTGGTGCGGTTCAGGAGAGAGGGGGGGCCGCACTCTGTCCCCCCCTCTTTTCTGCGGCCGGCCAGGTCAACGTGCTCGGATAAGGGTCTGGTGTGGATTTTTAGGGGGACTCCACGCCATTTTTTTTTCAATTTGGGGTGGAGTTCCCCTTAAAATCCACACCAGACCTGAAGGGTCTGGAATGGATATTTGCCGGGAACCGCACGTCTTTTTTTTTTTTGGTTTTTACGGCGGGGTTCCCCTTAATATCCATTCCAGACCTGAAGGGCCTGGTAATTTAATTTGGGGGAACCCCTACACATTTTTTTGTTTGTTTTATGAATGAATCCCTTTAGAATTGTCAGAGCCGACAATTCATTATAGCCGCGTGTGAATTTTTAAATGACTTTTTTCCTTCTGAATGTCATTTTGTGCAGGGGGAGTTCTAAGTGCGGGAAAAATGCGCTATTTCACATGCTGACATTACACCCCCCCTAGGTACGAAATTTAAAGGAATATTTCACTTTTATTGTTTCACTTTAAGAATTATTAATTTCACTGCTCCCGAAAAAACGGCCGTTTTAAAAAATAAAAAAAGCATTGATACATGTTCCCTGGGGCAGGACTGAGGTCCCCAAACACTTTTTAGGACAAAACTTGCAGATTAGCCTTTAAAATGAACACTTTTGATTTCTCCCATAGACTTCTATAGGGAGTTCGGCGCGGCTTTACATATTAGTTTCAATGCGCCGGCTGCTACGCTGGTTCATGCGCCCAATTAAGCCTCCACCCGGAGTACTAATTAACGCATGAACCAGCGCAGCGCACAGAGCATAGTAAATCAGGCCCTATGTCCTTGGGCAAACCGTGCAACCGGAAGACCTCCCAGGCAAAAATCGTGGCCAACTCTTGTGCAGAGGGTAACTTCTTGAGAGGAACACAGTGGCACATTTTGGAAAACCGATCCACAATCATGAGAATGACCGTATGGCCTCGGGATGCAGGGAGGTCCACAATGAAATCCATCCCCAGGTGTGACCATGGGCGCTCCCCGGTGGCTATGGGTTGCAGCAAGCCCAACGGAAGGTGCCGAGGGGACTTACTTTGGGCACAAACGGAGCATGCCGCTACATATGCGGCGATGTCGGAACGTAGGGAAGGCCACCAGAACAGACGTGAAACAGCCCAGGACAGCTGATTCTTACCAGGATGCCCCGCGGTCTTGGAGTTATGGTAGGTTCGCAACAACCGAGTGCGCAACTCCTCAGGCACAAAACATCTGCCGTTGGGTCTCCCAGAGGGAGCACCAGATTGAGCCGCCAAAATCTGCTCACGAATGGCGGCCAGGATCTGATTCGGAGGTATGACCGAAGTCGGTCTAGATTCCTCCCTGGACAGCTCGGAGTACTGCCGTGATAAGGCATCCGCCCTGATGTTCTTGGAACCGGGTAGGTAGGAGACCACGTAATTAAAACGTGACAAGAACAGAGCCCATCTGGCCTGACGTGGTGTCAATCTCTTGGCCTCAGAAAGGTAGGTCAGATTCTTGTGGTCCGTCAGGATGAGAACCGGAACCACCGAGCCCTCGAGCAAGTGCCTCCACTCTTTGAGAGCCTGCACTATGGCCAATAACTCCCTGTCACCAATCTGATAGTTGCACTCCGCGGGTGACAGTTTCCGGGAGTAAAACCCACAAGGAAGCAGCGGACCCTCTGGTGTTCTACGCTGAGACAGAAGGGCGCCTACTCCCGTCTCAGACGCGTCCACCTCGAGGACAAAGGGCAACCCAGGGTTGGGATGAGACAGAATCGGAGCTGACACAAAGGCGGATTTTAGGGCCTCAAAAGCCCGGATGGCCTCGAGCGGCCAGACCTGGGAATTACTGCCCTTCCTGGTCAGATCCGTGAGAGGCTTGGCCAGCATGGAGAAGTCCCTGATGAACTTCCGATAATAATTGGCGAAGCCAAAAAAGCGCTGCAAGGAACGAAGACCACTGGGCTGAGGCCACTGTAAGACAGCCGAAACCTTCTCAGGGTCCATGGAGAACCCCTCAGCGGAAATGATGTAACCTAAGAAGGTTACCTGGGATCGGTGAAATTCGCATTTCTCAAGCTTACCGAACAGCTTGTTCTCTCGTAACCGCTGCAACACTCGCTTGACATCCAGAATGTGGGCCTCCATGGATTCAGAGTATACCAAGATGTCATCCAAATAGACCACCACACACTGCTGCAACAGGTCACGGAAAACATCGTTGATGAATTCCTGAAAGACTGCGGGCGCATTGCACAACCCAAAGGGCATAACCAAGGATTCATAATGACCGGTCCTGGTGTTAAACGCGGTCTTCCACTCATCGCCCGCCTTGATCCTTACCAGGTTATATGCCGCCCTCAGGTCGAGTTTGGTAAAGACCGTGGCCCCCTTAAGGCGATCGAACAGCTCGGAAATCAAGGGTATCGGGTAAGCGTTCTTGATCGTGATGCGATTAAGGCCCCTGTAATCGATGCAAGGCCTCAACTCACCGCCCTTCTTTTTCACAAAGAAAAATCCAGCCCCTGCCGGGGACGAGGATTTGCGAATGTGACCACGGGACAGCGCCTCCATCACGTACTCCTCCATGGCCTCATTCTCCGCAACCGACAGTGGATAGACCCTGCCGCGAGGAGGAACGGCACCAGGTTGTAACTCTATGGCACAATCGTATGGGCGGTGCGGAGGTAGGGCAACTGCGCGCACCTTATCGAATACATCCCGGTACTCCTCGTATTCAGGAGGCAACAGAGAGTCCGAGGAAGTACACAGCAACTTGACAGGCCCATGGATGCAACTAGCCCCACACTGTGGTGACCATGAGAGGATCTCGGCCGATCTCCAGTCGAAAGTCGGATTATGCTTCTGGAGCCAGGGGTACCCCAAGACCACCGAGTAGTGTAGAGACGAAATAACCTGGAGGCAGACCGACTCTCTGTGAACGGCACCAATGGCTATCCCCACTGGAAGGGTCTCATGAGTCACGTGTGACGGCTGGAGGGGTCTGCCGTCTATCGCCTCTAGAGCCAGCGGGGAACCTCGAGCCTGCAGAGGAATGGAATTGGCGGCAGCGAACTCACTATCAATGAAAAAACCACCAGCACCAGAGTCCACCAACGCCTGGGTCGTCACCGAGCCCCCGACCCAGGAGAGGACAACAGTGATCAGTGGTTTATCAACACGGGAAACCGGGGACGAGGAGACTCCACCCAAGATCTGCCCCCGACAGGATCTCAGGTGCGAGCGTTTCCCGGACGGTTCGGACATGCCAACCGAAAATGCCCACCGAGACCACAGTACATGCATCGGCCCTCGCGTCTCCGGAGTACCCTCTCCCCATCGGACAGGCGAGCAAACCCCAGCTGCATGGGTTCACCCCCAGACAAGTCAACCCCAGGAGGCGTGGGAGGAGAGGGAGGCACGGGTGGGACAGCAAACGTAGGCGCCAAACTGTTAAGAGGCCTCCGCAGGCTCTCCTTAAAGGAAGGTCTCTCCCTGAGTCTGGTGTCAATCAAAATCAGGAAAGAAATAAGAGCCTCGAGCTCCACTGGTAGGTCCTTAGCTGCAACCTCATCCTTCAAGGCATCCGAGAGACCATGAGAGAAAGCAGCGACCAGAGCCTCATTATTCCAGCCCACCTCTGCTGCCAGGGTACGAACTCAATGGCGTATTCGGCTACGGATCGTAAACCCTGTCTGACGGACATAAGGAGCTTCGCAGCAGAGGCGGCGCGAGCCGGCACATCGAATACCTTCCGAAGAGAAGCAACAAAACCGGAAAACTCTGCAACCACCGGATTGTTGTTCTCCCATAAAGGGCTGGCCCAGGCCAAGGCCTTGTCCGAGAGCAGCGAGATCAAGAAGCCCACCTTTGATCTCTCAGTGGGAAAGGCATGTGGCAGCAACTCGAAATAAATGCCCACTTGGTTAAGGAAACCTCGGAGAGAGGTAAGACCATGACACTGGGTTAGTTCCACATAAGTGAAAAACGATGATAATAAAAATGCAAATGTAAAATGGTGAAAATCTACAATGAAAATAATTCATATATATCTGTCCCATTGCACATTTAGTCCATCCATACAAGTCAAATTCACTCATAACAAAGAGCTATATCATAGAAAGAACAACAAAATATAGAGCAGGTAAGTAAATGAATAGAAAATTAAAAAGATGAGTTAGTTAGTCCAAGAACACCTGAAGATTTAACTCCTAGTTTAACCCTTTAGGCATCAATGAATTTAATCTATATATCCCGAATTTCTCTTTTTTAAGAAACACTTTGTCAAAGTCACCTCTTAACTAGTAACCCATCAGGTTTTGACTGATGATTCAAAAGAAAATGTTGTGCCAAGGGGATTTTGAGTTTCTTATGTTTTATATCACCCAAATGATCCCCTATACTAATACACAGTTAGAGTTTAGTTTTTCCAATATACGGTACATCTTTTGGCATGGACATTGCAGACAGTAGATTACCTTTGTGGTTGCACAGTTTATCAGATTACTAATTTTAAATGTATTCACATTGTCTGCATCTGTAAATGTCTCTGTGCGTTCCACAAATCTGGCAATGTCCACATTGAAACATACCCTTAGTTCTTGGAAAAGAAGACAGCATAGAGTCCCCAGGAATCTGTACATATTCCGATTGAGTAAGGATATCAGATAAATTAGGGGCCCTACGTGCCACCGTGTGTGGATAATCACCAACTATATTTGATTGTGTGGGACAAAGAGACAAAAGGGACCAGTGTTTGCCCAGAATTTCTATAACTTTAGGTCACTGATTGCCACTGGTACAATTCCTTCGAACATGGAGGAATTGACCAACTGGGATGCCATGCACCAAAGGTCTATGATGGAACCTGTCTGCGCGAAAAAGTGTGTTCGCTGCCGGTTTTCTATAAGTGGATATAGTTAATCGACTGTCTTTTTAGTGATTTTTAGATCTAGAAAGGCAATTGATCTTAAATATAAATTATAGGTAAGTTTGATGTTCAACTATCATTTAATTTGTCAATGAAATCAGGTAAATCTGAAATAGTGCCCTTCCAGAGCACCAAGACATCATCGATATAACGTAGCCATAGGCCCGCCCACTTATTGAACAATTCCAGTTCATAGACAAAAACCTCCACCCAAAAACCCAGGTGCAGGAATGCATAGGAGGGTGCCCATGGGGCCCCCGAACATGTGCCAGGTAATTGTTGGTAATAGGTTTCACTGAACTGGAAGAAGTTATCGTGTAGGGCAAAATCTAGTAAATCGAGAATAAACTCATTTTGGTGAGCCATTTCAGGATATAATTTTTTTAAACAAGTTGCAGCTTTTTCCCCCAAAAATGGGGAATTGAAGTATAAAGGCTCTCAACATCGGTGCCCACCAATAACCAACTTTCTTCAAATTCAATGTCATGAATTTTACCCAGGGCATCTTTTGTGTCTCTAAAAAAGGAGCTCAGAGTGGGTACCATGGTTTTTAAAAGCTCATCTATACATTGGCCTGTTTTTTTCCAAGAGTCCGTTTATGGCAGACAATAGATCTGCCCGGCGGATCAGAGAGATTTTTATGGAGCTTTGGGATGATGTAAAGGACTGGGATATTATATTCTTAAACTTTTAAAAAAAAGTGTTCCTTTTTACTGAGTGTCCTCCTTCACAGGCCAGGGTCAATTTATAGTTTTTCTACTAGAGTTGGAAAGGGGGAAATAGAAAGTTTTTGTAAACCTCAAAGTTATTTCATTGCCTCTTTATTTCTTTAAAATTGCCCCCCTTATCACTCTTTTTGATAATTACTACTGCAAAGCTTGCCTTTCATTCTTTGTAAGATTGTCATTATTTTGACCCCTCCATATTAGTCCTTTAAGATAATCGCTGACTAGATCAAAAAACTGGCCCACCTGTTTATTTTTGGAAAAGGGTAAATTTTTTTAGATCTAAATGGGAGATCTGCTTGTCTAAGGATTATCGCATCATCTTCTATTGGATAATCTGGATCAAAGGATCCCTCATCCAATAGAGCAATAAGATCATTCCGTGCTTTTTGATCTTCTTCTGATGCGGACTTACTATTTCCATAGTTGCTAAGTTTGGGGGCTATAGCTCGGCAGGATTAAGTGCATAAACCGTTTGGGGGAACAAAAAAGGCTTTTAATCACAGACAAACCAAAAATAAGGCTTTGCTCAGCACACAAGGAAAAACTATAACAGAAAAGTCCACTTAGCTTCGGCATCAAATAAAAAGTCTGCTTTTCGTCAGTACAAAATTAATCAAGGCAAAACACATATAGCCAGATTCACGTAGACTTACGCTGGCGTATCAGTAGATACGCCGTCGTAAGTCCGAATGCGCGCCGGCATATTCTGGAAACCAGATACGCCTGAATTTGGCCAAGATACGACCGACGTAAGTCTCCTACGCTGTCGTATCTTGGCTGCCTATTTACACTGACCGCTAGGGGCGTGTACGTTGATTTACGCATCGAATATGTAAATGAGCAAGATACGCCGATTCACGAACGTATGTACGCCTGTCGCAGTAAGCTACGCCGTTTACGTAAGACATACGCCGGCGTAAAGATAAAACACCTCTCTAGGTGGCGCAGCCCATGCAAGGTATGGATGACAGAACAGCCGTCGTATTTTACGTCGTTTGCGTAAGCGTACGTGAATGGGGCTGGGCGTAGGTTACGCTCACGTCGAAAGCATTGAGTATTTGCGACGTGATTCTGAGCATGCGCGCGCATGCGCCGTACCAACGGCCCTCATTTACATGGGGTCACGGTTACTTTACATGTAGCACGCCCACTACCTGCCTAATTTGAATTAGGCGGGGTTACACCGGGCCATTTTCGCTACTCCGACGTAACTTAGGGAGCAAGTGCTTTGTGAATACTGGCTTGCCTCTCTATTTTACGTCGGTGTAGCTCAAATGAGCTGCGCTACGCCCGCTTAAACATACGCGATGTATGTGAATCTGGCTAATATGGTTTAGTTGTAGATGGGTCTTCGCCCCCTGAATTTCAAAAGTCCTCACTGAATTCCTAACAGCAGCTAGCAGACTCCCAGCTCATCTTCACAGGTGCAATCTCCATACTCCTTCCCACACCTCCAGCACCACTTCCTGTTTTATGGGTGGTTCTCTGGAAGTGTTAACTCCTTGTGTGCTGGCTCCCAGTGTTTAGGAGTGGAGGCTCTTTCCCACCCAAATAGCGCTTTAGAGCCTCCAGAATTCCAGGCCCCAAATAATTCTATCAAGACAGAGAGGGCTGCGAGCCAGTCCTCTCTGGATTAACTCTCACGCCTGGAATCCTTCACCCACTTTGGGTGACCCCCTGAACACTCTCACTGCAATTTAAAGGGACCATAGCCCAAATAGTGGTGCTGTATAGCACCTGTCCAGGACCCAACCTTGGCGTCCTGTACAGTAGAAAAAGATTGACAACTCTGAACACCATAAATTCCTTCATATCATTTGTGTGGGAAATACACAACCCTTTTCTTAATACCCTGTTTCCCCAAAAATAAGACCTACCCTGAAAATAAGACCTAGTGCTATTTTCCAGGAAGGCTGCAATATAAGCCTTACCCCGAAAATAAGCCCTAGTTAAAAATGCTTGTAAAATCCTATAATTCACTATATTACAGTAGTTTATCATGTACAATGTGTGTGTTTCTGTAATATAATTGTGGGGAAGAGAGCTGCGGCGGGTAACGGAAGTGCAGAGCGGCGCTATAACAAATGTATTTGGCACAATTATATTACAGAAACGCACACATTGTACATTATATACTACTGTAATAGAGTGGATTATAGGATTGTACAAGAATTTTTAACTCAGTTCACACTGGGGATTCCTGACAGGCAGGGAGAGAGAGGGGGAGAGAAAAGACAGCACATTACATGGTAAGACCTACCCTGAAAATAAGCCCTACTGTGTCTTTTGTTAGCATAATTAATATAAGACCCAGGCTTATTTTCGGGGAAACACGGTATCTGCACATGTTTCTCTTATAAGGGGAAGAACAGTTATGCCCTGTTCACACGATCGGTCATTCCAATGAGAACGGTCTGATGGATTTTTCCATCAGTTAACTGATGAAGCTGACTGATGATCAGTCGTGCCTACACACCATCAGTTAAAAAACCAATCGTGTCAGAACGCGGTGACGTAAAACACAACGACGTGCTGAAAAAAATGAAGTTCAATGCTTCTAAGCATGCGTCGACTTGATTCTGAGCATGCGTGGATTTTTAACCGATGGACGTGCCTACAAACTATTGGTTAGGAATCCATTGGTTAATTTTAAAACAAGTTTCACATTTTTTAACCGATGGATAAATAACCAATGGGGCCTACACACGATCGGTTTGGTCTGATGAAAACGGTCCATCAAACCAATTTCATCGGATTGACCGATCGTGTGTACGCGGCATAAGGGTTACATAGTTACATAGTTAGTCAGGTTGAAAAAAGACACAAGTCTATCCAGTTCAACCATAAAAATAAAATAAAAAATATTATACTAGGAAAATTTATTCTTACCTGAAATTTTCTTTTCCTGTAGTCCGTAGGCGGCACACAATGGGTTAAGCTTTCCATCTAACCCCTAAAGGAAGAAAACTTAAACAAGCAGTGAGACAAGTTAAATCAATTAATCAATTAATCAAGCACAGCAAGTCCACCTGTCCTGAAGCTATAAACCTCCCCCAAGAACACACACAGACGTATCTTATGCAGCAATATAGTAATTTTAATGGGAGGGAAAACCTGTGCCGCCTACGGACTACAGGAAAAGAAAATTTCAGGTAAGAATAAATTTTCCTATTCCTGGTCGTCCTACGGCGGCACACAATGGGATTTGCAAAGCAGTGCAAGAAAAGAAAGGGAGGGACATCAATGGTTTATGGCACCCTGAAGCACTCTCGAGCCAAAGGCCGATCCCTCGGACGAAACTACATCGATTCTGTAGTGTTTTATGAACGTGTTCGGTGAAGCCCACGTAGCTGCCTTACAGATCTGGTCCATTGGAACATGATACCTCTCAGCCCAGGACGTAGCTGTAGACCTTGTGGAGTGAGCTCTTAAGAGAAGAGGGGATTCTTTGTTTTCTAGAAAATAACAGTGCTTGATGGTATCCCTTATCCATCTTGCTAGCGATGACTTACTCGCTTTTTCCCCTTGTTTGGCCCTTGGAACTGTAGGAACAGTGCCTCGGACTGTCTGAACCCCGAGGTTCTCTGTTAGGTAGAGATGGTTCTTTTTACGTCCAAGAGGTGTAGGTCATCCTCAGAAACATCTTCAAACACAGGCAATACAATTTCCTGATTGATATTCGTGGACGTGGAGACTTTGGGAAGGAAACCCGGCATAGTCCTTAGAATAACTGCATCCGATAGAAACCTGAGATAGGGTTCTTTGGATGAGAGGGCCTGAAGCTCACTTATTCTTCTGGCGGATGTAATTGCTACCAGAAAGATACATTTGAAAGTGAGGAACCTTAAGGATGAACTCTCCAGAGGCTCGAAGGGAGGTGATGTTAGCCTTTTTAGCACTAAAGGTAAGCTCCAAGCTGGTAATGGCTTATGGAAGGATGGTCATAATTTAATAATTGCTCTGAAAAACCTGCTGACGAGAGGTGTTTTTGAAAATATTCCGTTCAGGCAGGAGTTAATGGCGGTCAACTGTGCCCTCAGAGTGTTCGGCTTCAGACCCTTTTGGAAGCCCTCTTGTAAGAACTGCAAGAGAGATGCCACTTGCTCAGGAGAAGATGAATTCCTGGCGCACCAGGCCGAGTAGAGGGTCCACACTCTACTGTAGACTTTTAAGGTAGCAGGCTTCCTAGAGGCTAGAAGGGTAGCAATAACCTCCTGAGATAGGCTTTGAGCCGTCAAGGCTTTGAGTTCAAATTCCATGCCGCCAGCTGGAGTTTCTCGAGGTCTGGGTGGAGCATCTCCGATTGGAGAAGAAGGTCCTTCTGGATGCGTAACTTCCAGACCTGATCCTTTGCCATATTCAAGGCTAGCGGGAACTATGCCCCCCTGGGCCAAAATGGCAGGATTGCTATTGCTCTCACCTCCTCGTCCCGAATTTTCTGCAGCACTTTCGGGATCAGTGGAATCGGGGGAAAGATAGACGAAAAACTTCCTCCAGCTTATCGACAGAGCGTCTATCGCTAGCGGAATACCCACTCTGGATAGGGAGCAGAACTGGGGAAGCTTCCTGTTCTGAGAGTTGGCCATCGCATCCAAATCTGGCAGACCCCACCTGGAGGTGATCTTCCTGAAGACCAGAGGGTTCAGCTCCCAGTCTCCCGGGCCGATCGGATTCCTGCTGAGCCAATTCGCTCTCACATTGTCCACTCCTCTGATGTGGATGGCCGTTAGAGAAAGGAGGTTTTCCTCCGCCCAGAGCATGATGCGGGCACACTCCTTCTGCATGGAAGGGCTTTGTGTTCCCCCCTGTTTGTTCAGGTAGAATACTGCAGGTAGAATACTGCAGCTAAGTTGTCTGATTGTACCTGAACCGCCTTGTGAAGAATTCTGGACTTGAAATGGACGAGTGCTTTCCTGATTGCCGTGAGCTCTTTCAAGTTCGAAGACATTAGAAGCTCCCTTTGCGACCAGGCTTCTTGTACCCAATGATCCTCCACATGGGCACCCCAGGCTAAGCCTGAGGCATCCGAGGTGAGGACCGTCTGAGACGGAGCCTTGAGGGATCTGCCCTTCAGGAAATGTTGTGGGTGCATCCACCAACGGAGATCCTGCTTCACTGCCAGAGAAATGTTGATAGTTCTCTGCAAAGAGTCTGGGCTCTTGTCCCATTGGGTCAAAATGCAGTCCTGTAGCACTCTGAAATGAGCCCTGGCCGAAGGAACAGCTTCCAAGGATGATGTCATCATTCCCAGTACTCTCATTGCCTTCCTCACTGAGCAGTGATCGATTTGCAAGAGATCTTGTACCGCCTGTTGAAGATTGGTAGCCCTCTGATCTGAAAGGAACAACTTCATTTGAAGGGTGTCTATTGTGAACCCGAGGTAGGGAATGACTGGAGTAGGGTTCCGAGAAGACTTTTTTACGTTTACTATGAAACCGTGGGCGTCCAGCATTTGTAGAGTCTTGTGAGGATGTTGTTTCAACATGGCCTCTGAGGGAGCTCTGACTAGCCAGTCGTCTAGATAGGGTGTCACACATATCCCCTGTAGCCGCAGGGCTGCAGTCAGGACCACCACCACTTTCGTAAAAACTCGAGGTGCCGAGGTAATGCCAAATGGCAGGCATGTGAACTGAAAATGGAGAATCTGGAGATTGAAGAGGAGAACGACCCGTAGATATTTCCTGTGTGCCCTGAGAATAGGGACGTGCAGGTATGCGTCCTGAAGGTCGACTGACGCTAGGAAGTCTCCTTCTTCTATGTTCGCAATGGCAGAACGAATTGATTCCATTCTGCATTTGCGTTTGACAAAAACTGATTTAGGTAAGACAGGTCTATTACTAGCCTCCCTCCTCTTGAGGCTTAGGGTACTGGAAATATCGGGGAGTAGAGACCTTGGAATCTTTCTTGATCTGGAACCTTTTCTAGAGCGTGCTTTCTTATGAAATCTTCCACCAACTCTAGAACTACTGGGTTGGAGGGCTTGTTGAGCATGAACCTCTGTGGTGGAAAAGACCCCAGCTCTAGAGAGTACCCTCTTGAGACGATGTCCGTTACCCAGGAGTCCAACAACGTCTTTTGCCAGATCTGAGAAAAAAACCTCAGCCTGCCTCCCACTGGAGGAGAGGCGCTGATGGCGTCAGGCTTCTTTGGGCTTATTGAAAGGCTGCTTCTTGGCTGTCGCTGAATCTTGCCTTTTTTTATAGTAGGACCTTCTGCCCCGAAAGGAATAGTTCCTTTTTGTGGAGTATCTGGAACTCCCGTAAACCGGCTTACTCGACCTTTTCCTCTCTAAGGGAAAGGCAGCGTCTTTCTCCTCATTGTAAGATTTGAGAATATCTTTCAGATGAGGGCCAAACATGGATGAAGGATGGAAAGGCATGTTAACAAAACTGACTTTGATCATATGTCACCCGACCATTCCCTTATCCAAAGCGCCCTCCTGGTCGCATTGGACAAGGCGAGGGATCTGGACGAAAATTTTAGAACATCCACAGGAGCATCACATAAAAACTCTGCGGCCGACTTCATCATGTCAACTCCTTTCAACAAAGAGTCTCTAGACACCCCTTCCTCAGCCACATCCTTAGGGCTCTGGCTACCGGAACTGAGGAAGCCGCAATTTTTGGGGTGGAAGCCGCCGCTAGGTAATTCTTTTTAGCCAAGCTATCTGCCTTGCGCTCTAAAGGGTCGGACAATCTGGAGGATTCTTCTGAGGGAAACAGAGATTTTTAACCATCCGGGCAGCCGCCAGATCCAGCTTAGGTGGATTTTCCCACTCAGATGAAAATTCGGAAGTCCAGCCTATAAGAGGATTTAAAGCGGGCCCCCGCATCAGATTTTCTGTCAGGATTGGCCCAGACCTTTTTGAACCAGTCACTCAGAATGGGATGAGAAGGGAATCTCATATCTGGGATCTGAGGAAAATAATATAGCTGATCCTTCTTTAGTCTAGCCGATACATCTTTGGAAGATTCTATAGTATTCATTACCGCAGACAGTAACTTGGGAATCTTATCTTTGGGTAACAAGTACAAGTGGTCATCCAAATCATCAAAAACAACTTCCGGATTGGATGAGGAGGCACTACGTTCCCCAGATGAGGAGTTAGATGCAGCAGGGGATATATCTCTGGTACTTCCTTTTTGGGCACCAGAGAGTCTTTAATTTCTTTGAATGTGTTACACATTTCTCCCTTAAACCATGACAGGAAAGAACTAGCATTATCAGATTGATTCAAACAAGATGCGTTTTTCACATTTGATGCATAAGTTGCCACTTAAATAATATGCTGCTGCAGATTTTAAGTTTAAAATAAGTAAAAAAATAAGGACCATGCCTCCTACCTCTGACCGGCCAAGGGATCTGCTGCCTAGGCTGAGTGCAGCCATTTGCAGATCCCGCCGGTCAGAAATAAGCCAGGGACCCGGACCGGGAGTGACGCGGCAGAGCACTGGGATCTCCGGACCCCAGCCGCCTATACTGTACACCATATTCATGCAAGCTGACGGTCAGCAATCGCTATCCAAAAACGAGTATTTAATTCGCCATCGGCGCTTACCGTTTCCTCCGGTCCTAGACGCGAATTCCGGAACTCCCGGAAGTGCGTCCTAGGTCTGCGCGGTCCTCTGCGGCGACTTCCGGCCTATGGAGCGCAAACATCCCCGGTATCCATTCAGCCGCTGAGCGGGGAATACATGGCGGCCTCCTCAGGAAAACAACGTCCTTTATTGCCGGACCAGGGGATGTGGGGGTGCAGGCCGAGGGACCGAGGATAGCACCCAGTATACAGCCGCCCCTAAGCTCAGCAACCCAGAAGCACCGGGTGTGAGCACTTGCCTCACGTCTTCTTCATCTGTGGTAAGAAGAAAGAAAAAAATACGTCTGTGTGTGTTCTTGGGGGAGGTTTATAGCTTCAGGACAGGTGGACTTGCTGTGCTTGATTAATTGATTAATTGATTTAACTTGTCTCACTGCTTGTTTAAGTTTTCTTCCTTTAGGGGTTAGATGGAAAGCTTAACCCATTGTGTGCCGCCGTAGGACGACCAGGAATATCCCATATACCCAATCCTATACCCACAGTTGATCTAGAGGAAGGCGAAAAACCCAAACAAAGCATGATCCAATTTGCTACAGCAGGGGAAAAAATTCCATCCTGATCCCAGAGAGGCAATCAAATTTTCCCTGGATCAACTTTACCTAAAATTGTTAGTACCCAGTTATATTATATACATTTAGGAAAAAATCCAGGCCTTTCTTAACCACTTCCATACAGGGCATTTTCACCCCCTTCCTGCCCAGACCAATTTTTATTTTTTAGCACTGTTGCACTTTGAATGACAATTGTGCGGTCATGCAACACTGTACCCAAATTAAATCTTAGAGCTTTCGTTTGGTGGTATTTGATCATCTCTGCGGTTTTTATTTTTTGCGCTATGAACAAAAGGAGAGCAACAATTTAGAAAAAATACCATATTTTTTACTTTTTGATTTAATAAATATCCATTTAAAAAAAAAAAAAAATTCCTCAGTTTAGACCGAAACGTATTCTTCTACATATTTTTGGTAAAAAAAAAATCACAATAAGCGTATATTGATTGGTTTGCGCAAAAGTTATAGCGTCTACAAAATAGGGGATAGATTTATGGCATTTTTATTTATTATTTATTTTTTACTAATAATGGTGGCGATCTGCGATTTTTATTGTGACCGACATATCGGACACTTTTGACACATTTTTGGGACCATTCACATTTATACAGCGATTAGTGCTATACAACTGCACTGATTACTGTGTAAATGTGACTGGCAGGGAAGGGGTTAACACTAGGGGGCGCTGAAGGGGTTAATATGTTCCCTGGGACTGATTCTAACTGTAGGGGGAGAGAGACTTACAAGGGGAGGAGACCTATCTGTGTTCCTCTGTACTGGGAACCCACATCGGTCTCCTCACCTCTGACAGGAGGTGGATCTGTGTGTTTACACACACAGATCCACACTCCTGCCATGATTGCCGACAATCGCGGGTGCCTGGCAGACATCGCGGCCGGGCACAGGACGTCATGTGACGTCCACTCTGAGGGAGAGACAGTTCCTGCCGACGTCATATTACTATGGCTCGGTAGGGAACTGGTTAAAGCAATCTACTGAACTGGCCAGAACCACCTCTGGAGGGAGCCTATTCCACATTTACACAGCTCTTACTGTGAAGAAACCTTTCCATATTTGGAGATAAAGGGCCATATTCTGAGTAAAGTTACGATGGAGTATCTCAGGATACTCCATCGTATCTCAGGATACTCCATCGTATCTCAGGATACTCCATCGTATCTCAGGATACTCCATCGTATCTCTCTTTTTTGGCCAGTGTATCTATGCGAGTGATTCTTAGAATCATTTTCGCATAGATACGCTGAAGATCCTACATGTGTAAGTCACTTACACTGTCGGATCTTAAATGTAATTACTCCGCCGGCCGCTAGGTGGCGTTTACGTTCAGGTCTCATATGTTTATGCAAATGAGCCTGATACGCCGATTCCCGAACGAATTCGCATCGCGTAACCGTCGCTTACGTCGTTTGCTTAGGCGTAAGGTTACCCCTGCTATATGAGGGGTAACCTTACGCCAGTCCCACGTAGGCCATGTTAAGTATGGCGTCGGGTCCGCGTCGTGTTTTCCCGTCGGGTACGTCGTTTTACTAAGTCGTTCTTGAATACGACTTTACGTCAATGACGCACACGTCGGCGTCATTGACGTTTTACGCCGAGAACTGGAGCATGCGCACTGGGCTATTTTAAGCCCGGCGCATGCGCAGTTCGTTAGAATCGGGGGCGCGCTTAATTTAAATAGAAGCCGCCCCCTTGGATATATGCGGGGATACGCCGGGCCAATTACACTCCGCCGCCCCAAACTACGGAGCAAGTGTTTGGGGAATACAGCACTTGCTCCTGTAGATTGGGGCGGCGGAGTGTAAATGGCTTACGCGCCGCCCGCCTACTTTCTTCAAGAATGTGGCCCAATATCTCTTTTCCTCTAGACATAAAGAGTGCCCCCTTGTCCTCTGTGTTGACCGTAAAGTGAATAACTCAACACCAAGTTCACTATATGGTTCATTTACATTTGTTGGAGGGTGGTAAAACCCCATAGTTAAGACGTGTTTTATCACTGCCCCGCCATAAAGGGGTTGTAAAGGAAAAATAGTTTTTCTCTAAATACTGTAGCTTCCTTTACCTTAGTGCAGTCCTCCTTAACTTACCTCATTCTTCGATTTTGCTTTTAAATGTCCTTATTTCTTCTGAGAAATCCTCACTTCCTGTTCTTCTGTCTGTAACTACACGCAGTAATGCGAGGCTTTCTCCCTGGTGTGGAGAAAGCCTCTTGAGGGGGAAGGGGCGAGCAGGAGGGTCAGGACACTCTCTACTTTGCAGCTATAGAAAAGAGCTGTGTGTTAGTGGGCGTCCTGACACTCCTGCTCGCCCCCTCCCCCTCAAGAGGCTTTCTCCACACCAGGGATAAAAGCCTTGCATTACTGCGTGTGGTTACAGACAGAAGAACAGGAAGTGAGTATTTCTCAGAAGAAATAAGGACAATTTAAAGCAAAATTGAAGGATGAGGTGAAGGAGGACTGCACTAAGATAAAGGAAGCTATTTAGGGAAACACATGTTTTCCTTTACAACCCCTTAACCGCACCGCCTTTAGCTGCAGTGGCTAGGGGTATACACATGTTGCAGCCGCAGCAAGAGTTATACACCCTGCCATGGTTGGTGGGTGTAGCCCCTGCCAAGCATGACCCATTCAAGTGAATGAGGCCACTCTGCAAATGCCCTGCAACCTTGTGCAGTACAGCAAACACGAGGTTAAAGCAGGCAGTGTTGTGTTGCTTTCTCACCACCTGCTTTAATCCCTCAGACCCCACCCACCAAAAGCAACAGGGAGCTTAATTCCATGTGTACACCTTTGGTTGCTGCCTCAGCAGCTAAAGGGTGTAGGGATTTTGGGGCGGTGCTGCTGCTCCTCTGAAAAGCGACACGAGAGAGGGAGAGATTTCAGGAAGGACCAAAATAAATTTTGAAAAAGGGTGCTCTGTGTGTTGCTGCACCCCCTCCTTGATTTGTAGATGCTGGCTCGGTAATGGTTGCATCCTTTCAGAAGTTATTGTTTCTGTAACCTACCACTGTGCAGTAGATGGATGATTCTCATAACAAAAATATCCATTAAGAAGAAACCTCAGACTATGTGCTCATAGGTACACAAACTGGTTTATTTACTGTAACCATGCCATGTCCTGCTGTGGCATCAGCGGGCAGTAAGATGCAGATGCTGACACCTACAAAAACAAAGTAGACTGCTCCTAACAATACTAATTTAGTGATACCTATATAGTATTAGCCAGATTCAGAGAGACTTACGCCGACATATCAGTAAGTCGTAAGTCCAAATGTGCGCCGTCGTATCTATGCGCTCATTCTTAAAATGAGATACGTCTGAATTTTGCCAAGATACGACCGACGTAAGTCTCCTACACCGTCGTATCTTGGGTGCATATTTACGCTGGCCGCAAGGGGCGCTTCCATTGATTTACACGTTGAATATGTAAATGAGCTATATGCGCCGATTCACGAACATACTTGCGCCCGTCGCTGTAATCTACATCGTTTACGAAAGGCGTTTTTCCGGCGAAAAGTTAAAGCACCAAAAAGCTGGTCTAAGTTGTTTAGGGTATGGACATCAGAAGTGCCGTCGGATTTTACGTCGTTTACGTAAGTCGTACGTGAATGGGGCTGGGCGTAAGTTAGGTTCACGTCGTAGGCATTGAGCCGTCGTATCGTAGGGAGTATTTGCGACGTGATTCTGAGCATGCGCGCGCATGCGCCATTCGTTCGGCCATGCATTCACATGGGGTCACGCTTCATTATATTACAACACGCCCACTGCCTTGCTACTTTGAATTACGCGGGCTTACGCCGGACCATTTACGTTACGCCGGCGTACATATGGGAGAAAGTGCTTTGTGAATACAGTACTTGCCTCTCAATGTTACGTCGGCGTAGTGCATATGAGATGCGCTACGCCGAACTAAAGATGCGCCCGTCTCTCTGAATCTGGCTTTCCTGGTCGTCCTACGGCGGCACACAATGGGTTAAGCTTTCCATCTAACCCCTAAAGGAAGAAAACTTAAACAAGCAGTGAGACAAGTTAAATCAATTAATCAATTAATCAAGCACAGCAAGTCCACCTGTCCTGAAGCTATAAACCTCCCCCAAGAACACACACAGACGTATTTTTTTCTTTCTTCTTACCACAGATGAAGAAGACGTGAGGCAAGTGCTCACACCCGGTGCTTCTGGGTTGCTGAGCTTAGGGGCGGCTGTATACTGGGTGCTATCCTCGGTCCCTCGGCCTGCACCCCCACATCCCCTGGTCCGGCAATAAAGGACGTTGTTTTCCTGAGGAGGCCGCCATGTATTCCCCGCTCAGCGGCTGAATGGATACCGGGGATGTTTGCGCTCCATAGGCCGGAAGTCGCCGCAGAGGACCGCGCAGACCTATGACGCACTTCCGGGAGTTCCGGAATTCGCGTCTAGGACCGGAGGAAACGGTAAGCGCCGATGGCGAATTAAATACTCGTTTTTGGATAGCGATTGCTGACCGTCAGCTTGCATGAATATGGTGTACAGTATAGGCGGCTGGGGTCCGGAGATCCCAGTGCTCTGCCGCGTCACTCCCGGTCCGGGTCCCTGGCTTATTTCTGACCGGCGGGATCTGCAAATGGCTGCACTCAGCCTAGGCAGCAGATCCCTTGGCCGGTCAGAGGTAGGAGGCATGGTCCTTATTTTTTTACTTATTTTAAACTTAAAATCTGCAGCAGCATATTATTTAAGTGGCAACTTATGCATCAAATGTGAAAAACGCATCTTGTTTGAATCAATCTGATAATGCTAGTTCTTTCCTGTCATGGTTTAAGGGAGAAATGTGTAACACATTCAAAGAAATTAAAGACTCTCTGGTGCCCAAAAAGGAAGTACCAGAGATATATCCCCTGCTGCATCTAACTCCTCATCTGGGGAACGTAGTGCCTCCTCATCCAATCCGGAAGTTGTTTTTGATGATTTGGATGACCACTTGTACTTGTTACCCAAAGATAAGATTCCCAAGTTACTGTCTGCGGTAATGAATACTATAGAATCTTCCAAAGATGTATCGGCTAGACTAAAGAAGGATCAGCTATATTATTTTCCTCAGATCCCAGATATGAGATTCCCTTCTCATCCCATTCTGAGTGACTGGTTCAAAAAGGTCTGGGCCAATCCTGACAGAAAATCTGATGCGGGGGCCCGCTTTAAATCCTCTTATAGGCTGGACTTCCGAATTTTCATCTGAGTGGGAAAATCCACCTAAGCTGGATCTGGCGGCTGCCCGGATGGTTAAAAATCTCTGTTTCCCTCAGAAGAATCCTCCAGATTGTCCGACCCTTTAGAGCGCAAGGCAGATAGCTTGGCTAAAAAGAATTACCTAGCGGCGGCTTCCACCCCAAAAATTGCGGCTTCCTCAGTTCCGGTAGCCAGAGCCCTAAGGATGTGGCTGAGGAAGGGGTGTCTAGAGACTCTTTGTTGAAAGGAGTTGACATGATGAAGTCGGCCGCAGAGTTTTTATGTGATGCTCCTGTGGATGTTCTAAAATTTTCGTCCAGATCCCTCGCCTTGTCCAATGCGACCAGGAGGGCGCTTTGGATAAGGGAATGGTCGGGTGACATATGATCAAAGTCAGTTTTGTTAACATGCCTTTCCATCCTTCATCCATGTTTGGCCCTCATCTGAAAGATATTCTCAAATCTTACAATGAGGAGAAAGACGCTGCCTTTCCCTTAGAGAGGAAAAGGTCGAGTAAGCCGGTTTACGGGAGTTCCAGATACTCCACAAAAAGGAACTATTCCTTTCGGGGCAGAAGGTCCTACTATAAAAAAAGGCAAGATTCAGCGACAGCCAAGAAGCAGCCTTTCAATAAGCCCAAAGAAGCCTGACGCCATCAGCGCCTCTCCTCCAGTGGGAGGCAGGCTGAGGTTTTTTTCTCAGATCTGGCAAAAGACGTTGTTGGACTCCTGGGTAACGGACATCGTCTCAAGAGGGTACTCTCTAGAGCTGGGGTCTTTTCCACCACAGAGGTTCATGCTCAACAAGCCCTCCAACCCAGTAGTTCTAGAGTTGGTGGAAGATTTCATAAGAAAGCACGCTCTAGAAAAGGTTCCAGATCAAGAAAGATTCCAAGGTCTCTACTCCCCGATATTTCCAGTACCCTAAGCCTCAAGAGGAGGGAGGCTAGTAATAGACCTGTCTTACCTAAATCAGTTTTTGTCAAACGCAAATGCAGAATGGAATCAATTCGTTCTGCCATTGCGAACATAGAAGAAGGAGACTTCCTAGCGTCAGTCGACCTTCAGGACGCATACCTGCACGTCCCTATTCTCAGGGCACACAGGAAATATCTACGGGTCGTTCTCCTCTTCAATCTCCAGATTCTCCATTTTCAGTTCACATGCCTGCCATTTGGCATTACCTCGGCACCTCGAGTTTTTACGAAAGTGGTGGTGGTCCTGACTGCAGCCCTGCGGCTACAGGGGATATGTGTGACACCCTATCTAGACGACTGGCTAGTCAGAGCTCCCTCAGAGGCCATGTTGAAACAACATCCTCACAAGACTCTACAAATGCTGGACGCCCACGGTTTCATAGTAAACGTAAAAAAGTCTTCTCGGAACCCTACTCCAGTCATTCCCTACCTCGGGTTCACAATAGACACCCTTCAAATGAAGTTGTTCCTTTCAGATCAGAGGGCTACCAATCTTCAACAGGCGGTACAAGATCTCTTGCAAATCGATCACTGCTCAGTGAGGAAGGCAATGAGAGTACTGGGAATGATGACATCATCCTTGGAAGCTGTTCCTTCGGCCAGGGCTCATTTCAGAGTGCTACAGGACTGCATTTTGACCCAATGGGACAAGAGCCCAGACTCTTTGCAGAGAACTATCAACATTTCTCTGGCAGTGAAGCAGGATCTCCGTTGGTGGATGCACCCACAACATTTCCTGAAGGGCAGATCCCTCAAGGCTCCGTCTCAGACGGTCCTCACCTCGGATGCCTCAGGCTTAGCCTGGGGTGCCCATGTGGAGGATCATTGGGTACAAGAAGCCTGGTCGCAAAGGGAGCTTCTAATGTCTTCGAACTTGAAAGAGCTCACGGCAATCAGGAAAGCACTCGTCCATTTCAAGTCCAGAATTCTTCACAAGGCGGTTCAGGTACAATCAGACAACTTAGCTGCAGTATTCTACCTGCAGTATTCTACCTGAACAAACAGGGGGGAACACAAAGCCCTTCCATGCAGAAGGAGTGTGCCCGCATCATGCTCTGGGCGGAGGAAAACCTCCTTTCTCTAACGGCCATCCACATCAGAGGAGTGGACAATGTGAGAGCGAATTGGCTCAGCAGGAATCCGATCGGCCCGGGAGACTGGGAGCTGAACCCTCTGGTCTTCAGGAAGATCACCTCCAGGTGGGGTCTGCCAGATTTGGATGCGATGGCCAACTCTCAGAACAGGAAGCTTCCCCAGTTCTGCTCCCTATCCAGAGTGGGTATTCCGCTAGCGATAGACGCTCTGTCGATAAGCTGGAGGAAGTTTTTCGTCTATCTTTCCCCCGATTCCACTGATCCCGAAAGTGCTGCAGAAAATTCGGGACGAGGAGGTGAGAGCAATAGCAATCCTGCCATTTTGGCCCAGGGGGGCATAGTTCCCGCTAGCCTTGAATATGGCAAAGGATCAGGTCTGGAAGTTACGCATCCAGAAGGACCTTCTTCTCCAATCGGAGATGCTCCACCCAGACCTCGAGAAACTCCAGCTGGCGGCATGGAATTTGAACTCAAAGCCTTGACGGCTCAAAGCCTATCTCAGGAGGTTATTGCTACCCTTCTAGCCTCTAGGAAGCCTGCTACCTTAAAAGTCTACAGTAGAGTGTGGACCCTCTACTCGGCCTGGTGCGCCAGGAATTCATCTTCTCCTGAGCAAGTGGCATCTCTCTTGCAGTTCTTACAAGAGGGCTTCCAAAAGGGTCTGAAGCCGAACACTCTGAGGGCACAGTTGACCGCCATTAACTCCTGCCTGAACGGAATATTTTCAAAAACACCTCTCGTCAGCAGGTTTTTCAGAGCAATTATTAAATTACGACCATCCTTCCATAAGCCATTACCAGCTTGGAGCTTACCTTTAGTGCTAAAAAGGCTAACATCACCTCCCTTCGAGCCTCTGGAGAGTTCATCCTTAAGGTTCCTCACTTTCAAATGTATCTTTCTGGTAGCAATTACATCCGCCAGAAGAATAAGTGAGCTTCAGGCCCTCTCATCCAAAGAACCCTATCTCAGGTTTCTATCGGATGCAGTTATTCTAAGGACTATGCCGGGTTTCCTTCCCAAAGTCTCCACGTCCACGAATATCAATCAGGAAATTGTATTGCCTGTGTTTGAAGATGTTTCTGAGGATGACCTACACCTCTTGGACGTAAAAAGAACCATCTCTACCTAACAGAGAACCTCGGGGTTCAGACAGTCCGAGGCACTGTTCCTACAGTTCCAAGGGCCAAACAAGGGGAAAAAGCGAGTAAGTCATCGCTAGCAAGATGGATAAGGGATACCATCAAGCACTGTTATTTTCTAGAAAACAAAGAATCCCCTCTTTTCTTAAGAGCTCACTCCACAAGGTCTACAGCTGCGTCCTGGGCTGAGAGGTATCATGTTCCAATGGACCAGATCTGTAAGGCAGCTACGTGGGCTTCACCGAACACGTTCATAAAACACTACAGAATCGATGTAGTTTCGTCCGAGGGATCGGCCTTTGGCTCGAGAGTGCTTCAGGGTGCCATAAACCATTGATGTCCCTCCCTTTCTTTTCTTGCACTGCTTTGCAAATCCCATTGTGTGCCGCCGTAGGACGACCAGGAATAGGAAAATTTATTCTTACCTGAAATTTTCTTTTCCTGTAGTCCGTAGGCGGCACAGGTTTTCCCTCCCATTAAAATTACTATATTGCTGCATAAGATACGTCTGTGTGTGTTCTTGGGGGAGGTTTATAGCTTCAGGACAGGTGGACTTGCTGTGCTTGATTAATTGATTAATTGATTTAACTTGTCTCACTGCTTGTTTAAGTTTTCTTCCTTTAGGGGTTAGATGGAAAGCTTAACCCATTGTGTGCCGCCTACGGACTACAGGAAAAGAAAATTTCAGGTAAGAATAAATTTTCCTAATTAATTTCTATCCTTTTCTTTTCCTGATGCTCTGACAGCTTTCTATGCTTTTGAGAATTTCATCACCCCCCACCTCCATCAGGAAACCGGCCCTCAGGGTGACCATAGCAGAGGTGAGGAGGTCTCTGCAGAAAGTTAACCCCCAAGAGACTGCAGGCCCAGATAAAATTCCAGGCTAGATCCTTATGCCGGCCATACACGGTTCGAATTTTCATAAGAAAATCGTATCTAAGAATTTTTGTATGAATTTCGCACCATCAGTGGGCTGCAGCAACAGCCAATTTTCGTGCGGCAATCAAATTTGAGGAATCGGACATGTTGGAAATTTTTGGAAAAATTTACGATTTTTTAATCAATGATGGGAGAATCGTGCAAGAAATGTAATGGAAAAAATATGCACATGTGCAAGAAAAGAAAATTCCCGGAGAGAAAAGAAGATTACTGGCCAAGAACATTCTTTTCTGCAGCAACATGAGGTGAAATTGAAGGTTTGGTCGGCCAAATTTTGAAAATCAATGGTGGCGTCATCGGGCCATAAAAAAACCGAACTTTCTGATTTTGAAAAGAAAATTTGTTCGAAATTCACCCGTGTATGGCCTGCTTTAGTGACTATGCATACCAGTTTTCACAGGTAATCTTTATTAACTCCCTTTCTCAGGCAACTGTCCTCACATGCCATAAAATTACACTAAGCCCACGTTCACATTGGGGCGACATGTCAAATCGCATTCCAAATCAGATCCTTTTGCCGACAATGGCCAATTCGGTGCGCCGCAAACTATGCAGCGCTGCACCAACACCAAAAAGTGGTTCCTTTTGGCGACTATTGGGGGGGGCGATTTGAATAGCATGAACCCGATGTCTATCAAATCCCCCTAAGTTGGACTAAAATATGCCGGTTTGAAATTGTACGAGTTCAGCTGATTTCAAACCGGCCCTTAGTGTGAACCAAGGCCAAACTCTGTCATAACAAAACATTTCATTCAAATATGTATCATTTAACCTAGGTGCACATTGGTACGATTTGACATATGATTTGACATGTCAAATTGCATGTTAAAATGGTCGGCATTTGCTGGCAATTGCCGGCAATGGTACCATCCTAATCGGTGCAACGCGGCGCTGCACTGATTTCAAAAAGTAGTTTCTGTACTACTTTTTGCAATTTCGGGCTGCGAAAATGCACCCGAAATCGGGACTGACCAGCGGGAGTGAAATCGTGCGAGTTCAGCTGAACTTGCAGAGCTTCATTCCCGCAGCCCAGTGTGAACCTGGGCTAAGGCTAGGTTCACACATGTCTGGTGCAAATTTCCCCTTCGTTTTCACTGCAAATTTCCTTAGTAGTTTATAGGATGCATTAAGGTGAACAAATTGTTGGATTTACAACCCATTTAATGCAAAGAATAAAAAACAGATGATTATGTACTTTAGGAAGGCCGGCATCACTTCCCTTCCTCTCTACATCGGAGTTGAAGTTGTTGAGATGTTCCCTTGCTTTAATTATGCGGGGGTTCACATCTCTGATAACCTCACCTGGGGCACCGATACAACCAGCACAGTAAAGATGGACTATCAACACCTTTTTTGGGAGATTGAAGTGTGCCAGCCTTGGTTCTTCAGTCCCCATCTCATTTTATAGGTGTGTGGCAGGGAGCATCCTTACTTCTTGCATCACCATTTGGTATGTTAAAGGATCACTAAAGGAATTTTTTTTTTTAGCTAAATAGCTTCCTTTACCTTACTGCAGTACTGGTTTCATGTCCTCATTGCTCGTTTTTGCTTTGAAGTTTCTGTGAACTGCTCTGATCTCCACACTTCCTGGTTATCTGTTTCCTTATAAACATCACACTGGGAGCTTTTCACGATGGTCTAAGCTGTCATTACTGTGTGTCTAAAACTTAACAGAACCAATCAGATTCATTTTAAAAACAAAACACTGCCCTGGATTTGTTTTTGTTCTGTGGGTCTCTTTACTTCACAGAAACATGAAACCAGTTTAAAAACGAAAGTAAAACTGTAGGCACATTATATGATTGAATTTAATCTATTTTTAATCATTTTTAAAAGGAATCAGTTAACTTTTATGTCTCTATACCCTGTAAACAGTCATTTCAGCAAAACATTTTTTTTCCCTTAAGTGACCCTTTAATTGCTCTGCCACAGATAAACAGGCACTGAGACGGGTGGTAGAGACTGCCCAGAGGATATTGGCAGCAATCTGCCATGAGTAATTTTTCAAACTTTATTTATTTAGGACATCACAGCAAGTACATTCAGAAGCAAACAGGAATAGGAATAGGAATCTATCAGGCGCAGCCGTGGAATATAGTGTTGGTAGGCAAGCCCAAGACAGGAAACACAGTTTTTCGTATCTTTATGACGCTCAATCCATCATTGACATGGGGTCACGCCTTATTAGCATGGCTCACGCCCACTTCCACCTACGCTAGCTTACGCCGAGAAAAATAGATACGCTACGGCGGCATAAATATGCGCCGATGTATGTGAATCCGGGCCAGTGTATTTATAGTGCTCTTAAACATTTGGTTAATTTCTGACATGACTTTGCTATCCATTAGCAGAATCAGCAGCTATGCCATGTACCATATAAACTAGTAACCTGTACCTGTGGTGTCTACTGTGTGTTTTTTTTTTTTTTTAAGTTAAAAAATAACAATTCTTATGCCGCGTACACATGATAATTTTTTGGGTTGTAAAAAATGAAGTTTTTTTTATGTCATTAAAAACTACCGTGTGTGGGCTTCAGAGCATTTTTAGAGTTCTGGAAAAACGGGCAAAAAAAAATTTGAACATGCTCTATTTTTTAACGACTTTTTTAACGTTGTTGTTTTTCGGTTTGTAAAAAATGGTCGTGTGTGGGCTTTAACGATGTGAAAAATCTGCGCATGCTCAGAAGCAAGTTATGAGACGGGAGCGCTCGTTCTGGTAAAACTACCGTTCGTAATGGAGTAAGCACATTCATCACGCTGTAACAGATAGAAAAACGCAAATCGTCTTTTACTAACACAAAATCAGCTAAAACAGCCCAAAAGGTGGTGTCATCCAAATGGAACTTCCCCTTTATAGTGCTGTCATGAAAGGAGATTCCGCAGTCCTGTCAATGTCAGGGGAATTCAGCCCCAGCGCGTGCGCATTGGCGCGCGTTTGCGCGCGCATGCGCGCGTCAGTGTGCGCGGCGCGCGGCGCGGGAGTGCGCGCGGCGCGCGCCGCCGGAGTGCGCGCGGCGCTGGAGCGCGCGCGCCCGCTGACGGCGTTTGGCGCCAAGGAAACGCTATTTAAACTGGTCAGTCCCTCACCATCTTGCTGACCAGTCTACAGCGTTTACCTGAGAACCTGCATCTGCTACCTATTGATTCACCTGTTTACCTGACCCGGCTTTCCTTGACCTTCCTCGTCTGCAACCCGCCTTTGACCCCGGCTTTTCCTGACCACGGCTCTGCTCAATCCCTGGCTTGTCGCTGCCCGCCCGTATTACTGACCCGGCTTGGACTACCACGATTCTCTGGACTTTCCTTATTACCTGAACCACTTACCGGTGACCCGACCGGCTTACTTACCTGCCTGATCTCTGTACCTACAAGTGCCATACTACCGTCTTGTCTGCTGTTTAAGTGCCCTGCCTGAACCAGCATACCTACCGGCTACCATTCCTGGACCACTACTCAGCTTTACCACCAGGCACTTGTGTCCCTCCGGACCCTTGACCCTCTGTCCATTCTACCAGTAGGTCTTGGGTCGGAGGCTTACGAGAGGCCGCTCCCTGCACGTTGGGCTCTACAACCAGGTACGTGACAGTACTGGTCAGCCATGACCGAGCCCACGCAGGGAGCGTCTCCTATGGAGGACTTATGCCGCCATCTGGATGGTCTTACTACGGCTGTAAGGAACCTACAAGAGGGTTATACCCGTTTGGAGGAGCGCGTCCAAACTTTGGCTACAACCGCTCCTGCGGCATCCGGAACTTCAGCCACCCCTTCTGTAGTGATGTTGCCACCGGAACCCCGTGTGCCCACACCTGAAAGATTTTCTGGTGACCGCAGCAAATACAGAGCCTTCCGCAACGCCTGCGAACTTTTCTTTGCGCTACAACCTAGAACTTTTTCGCTCGAAGCTACAAAAGTGGGCTTCGTCATCTCGCTGTTATCCGGCGAACCCCAAACCTGGGCACATCGCCTGTTGGAACGCAAGGAAGAATGCCTTAACCATCTTGCTGCCTTTTTTCAAGCCATGGACCTTATTTATGAGGATACTCAGTTAGCGGCAACTGCTGAAGCAGCGTTATGTGTACTCCAACAAGGGCGCAGGGCAGTAGAGGACTATGTAGCTGAATTCAGACAGTGGAGTTCCGACACCAACTGGAACGATGTTGCCCTGCGTCACCAGTTCCGTGCGGGCCTCTCGGACTCATTAAAGGACGAACTGGCTCGAGTGGGCATTCCCGCAACGCTTGACGCCCTCATCCTCCTCTCGGTACAGATCGACAGACGTTTAAGGGAACGGCGTGCTGAACGTACATCCGGTTCCGCACGACCCACATGGATGATGCCACGGGTACCAAGCTCTCCGCATATACCTCTTCCAAGTGCTGTATCGACCTTTGCCGATGCCCCAGAACCAATGCAACTAGGCCTACTGCGGCCCTCTCTAACACCGGAAGAGCGCCAGCGGCGCCGACGCAATAATCTCTGTCTGTATTGCGGAGGATCCGGGCACTATGTAAACACCTGCCCTGTCAAGTTCCGTAAGTGTTCAGTCTTGCCTTCTACCCTTTCATCTACTTTATGTAATAATGATACTCACCTGGTAATTTCAATCTCTCTGCAGCTCCCAGGAGGGGACGTCCAAGTACCCGTGATTATTGATTCCGGCGCTTGCAGCGGCTTCATGGATGCTTCCTTTGCCGCCCGACATGGAGTTCCTCTTCGACCTAGACGCTCGGAACTCACCGTTCATTTAGCCGACGGATCAGCCATCAGATCCGGCCCTGTCACTCAGGAAACTGCCCCCTTACACATGCTCATTGCTAACAACCATCGAGAAGTTCTTTGTTTTGATATCATTGTGTCTCCTATCTTTCCCGTTATCTTGGGAATGCCCTGGTTAAAGACTCATAATCCCCAGATTGACTGGGAGTCCGGGGAGATCAACTTCCTTTCTTCTTACTGCCGCCAACGTTGCCTCCAGGAGTCTGCAGCTTCCTCATCTCCCTTAATGTGTCTAGACTCTGAAGTTGGAAACCGTCAACTGGTTCCGGAGGCGTATCATGGTTTCCTGGATGTTTTTAGTAAAAAAGGGGCAGAGACCTTACCTCCACACAGGTCCTACGACTGCCCAATTGAACTTTTACCTGGTGCAGAAATCCCATTTGGTAGGATATTTCCCTTGACAGAACTGGAATTGGGCACGTTAAGATCCTATATTGACGAAAACCTTGAAAAAGGCTTCATACGCCCTTCCACATCCCCCGCGGGAGCCGGCATATTCTTTGTGGAGAAGAAAGACCATTCTCTACGCCCCTGCGTAGACTATCGGGATTTGAACAAGATCACAATTAAAAACAGATATCCCCTTCCTCTTGTCCCCGAATTATTCCAGAGACTAGGAGCAGCCGTCATCTTTACCAAACTCGATCTCCGCGGGGCCTACAACCTTGTCCGTATTAGAGACGGAGACGAGTGGAAGACAGCATTCCGCACCAGATTCGGGCACTTTGAATATTTAGTTATGCCCTTCGGTTTGTGCAACGCCCCAGCCACCTTCCAACATTTCGTAAACGATATATTTAGAGACTACCTTGATCTATTCGTCATTATCTATCTGGACGACATCCTGGTCTTCTCTTCCTCCCTGCCAGATCATCGGAAGCATGTCCAAAGAGTCCTAGCTCGGCTCCGTCAACATAGCCTATACGCTAAAGCCGAGAAATGCGAGTTTGAACAAGAAAGTATTCAGTTTCTGGGTCTTATAATCTCAATCGAAGGTGTCAGGATGGATCCTCAGAAGGTCACTGCTATCACAGAGTGGCCTGCTCCCACCGATAAAAAAGCAGTCCAACGCTTCGTGGGATTTGCGAATTTTTATCGTAAGTTCATCAAGGGCTTCTCTTCAATAATCGCCCCTATCACAAGTCTAACCAAACAGGGCACCCGTTTTCAGTGGTCTCCCGAGGCACAAGCTGCTTTTGTCACCTTGAAGGATCTGTTTATTTCAGCCTCTATCCTGAAGCATCCTGATCCGGTCCTACCCTATACATTAGAGGTGGATGCCTCTGAAGTGGCGGTCGGGGCAGTGCTCTCTCAAAGACAGGGGTCCAAATCGCTCCTACATCCAGTCGCTTTTTTTTCCCGCAAACTTTCAGAAGCCGAGAGAAATTATGATGTTGGGGACAGGGAGCTTTTGGCAATCAAAGCAGCCCTCGAAGAATGGCGCTATCTTCTGGAGGGTGCTGCACACCCTATTCTGATCTTCACGGATCATAAAAACTTAGAGTATTTAAAGGTTGCCAAAAGACTGAAGCCACGCCAGGCCAGGTGGGCATTGTTCTTCACCCGTTTTTCGTTCCATATAACCTACAGACCTGGGTCGAAAAACACCAAGCCCGACGCCCTCTCCCGGATGTTCAGTGGTCTTGAAGTCCCTTCATCTTCAGACACCATCCTTACTCCTGGAAATTTTCTCATGTTACAAGGAGACCTTCTCTCTCAAATCAAGCAGGCTTCTTCAGGAAATTCCTTAGCCCCAGATCCTACTCTACAGTTAAGGGACGGCTTACTCTGGAACAAGGACAAGATTTTCGTCCCTCAACAGCTACGGGTAGCAGCTCTTAAGTCCTGCCATGACCATGAGCTAGCTGGTCATTTTGGGATACATAAGACGGCTGAGCTCCTCCAGCGCACCTTCTGGTGGCCCCAACTACTTCAGGACTGTAAAAATTACGTGGAATCCTGTATTACCTGTATTCAGCATAAGGGTAGCAGAACCAAAGCTTGGGGTTTACTCAAACCACTGCCTGTTCCAGAGAAACCGTGGAGAAGGATTTCAATGGACTTCATTGTTGAGCTACCCCCTTCGGAAGAATATACCACTATCTTTGTGGTGGTGGACAGGCTTTCAAAGATGGCGCACTTCTTACCAATGCTGGGGACACCTTCTGCGGCTGAAACAGCAAAAATTTTCATAAGAGAGATTGTGAGACTTCATGGCATACCTGCTAATATTGTATCGGACCGCGGGGTGCAATTCACCTCAAGGTTTTGGAAGGCTCTGTGCGGGGCATTGAAGATTGACCTTTCCTTTTCTTCTGCGTACCACCCGCAGACCAATGGCCAAACGGAGCGCACCAATCAGACGCTCGAGCAATATCTGCGATGCTTCTCCAGTTTTTCACAGGACGATTGGGCCTCTCTATTGCCTCTGGCAGAGTTCGCCTACAACAACTCGGTCCATTCGGCCACCAACCAATCTCCATTTTTTGCTAATTATGGCTTCCACCCTCTCTTCCTATCCAACACTATCCCGGAATGCTCAGTACCAGCTGCCCAAGAAACCTTGGATTTATTCGCCACTAATAATAAATTACCCCAAGAGACAATGGCAAAGGCCCAAGAACATAATAAAGAGGTATTCGACAGGAGGAGAAGGGGGGAACTTGATCTGGCTCCAGGAGACCAAGTTTGGCTGTCCACTTTGAATCTAAAACTAGCCTGCCCGTCCAAGAAACTTGGTCCCAAGTTTGTGGGGCCTTTCCAGATTCTCAGGAGGATTAACGAAGTGGCCTACGAGTTAAAACTACCTGCTTCTTTCCGGATCCACCCAGTTTTCCATGTGGCACTTCTCAAGCCTGCGATCCCGGATCCCTTCACCGACCGGAATGTCGGTCCCCCCGAGCCGGTACTTATCGACGGCGAGGAGGAATTTGAGGTGGAATCCATCCTAGATTGTCGGAAGAGACGTAACCTAGTGCAATACCTAGTGAAATGGAAGGGTTATGGTCTGGAAGAAAATTCCTGGGAACCAGAAGCCAACATTCATGCCCAGAGACTGATCCAAGCTTATAAAAGGGCACACCCAAGAAGATTGGCCCAGTTGGGCATCCGGAGGCTGCCCGTAGAGGGGGGGCAATGTCATGAAAGGAGATTCCGCAGTCCTGTCAATGTCAGGGGAATTCAGCCCCAGCGCGTGCGCATTGGCGCGCGTTTGCGCGCGCATGCGCGCGTCAGTGTGCGCGGCGCGCGGCGCGGGAGCGCGCGCGCCCGCTGACGGCGTTTGGCGCCAAGGAAACGCTATTTAAACTGGTCAGTCCCTCACCATCTTGCTGACCAGTCTACAGCGTTTACCTGAGAACCTGCATCTGCTACCTATTGATTCACCTGTTTACCTGACCCGGCTTTCCTTGACCTTCCTCGTCTGCAACCCGCCTTTGACCCCGGCTTTTCCTGACCACGGCTCTGCTCAATCCCTGGCTTGTCGCTGCCCGCCCGTATTACTGACCCGGCTTGGACTACCACGATTCTCTGGACTTTCCTTATTACCTGAACCACTTACCGGTGACCCGACCGGCTTACTTACCTGCCTGATCTCTGTACCTACAAGTGCCATACTACCGTCTTGTCTGCTGTTTAAGTGCCCTGCCTGAACCAGCATACCTACCGGCTACCATTCCTGGACCACTACTCAGCTTTACCACCAGGCACTTGTGTCCCTCCGGACCCTTGACCCTCTGTCCATTCTACCAGTAGGTCTTGGGTCGGAGGCTTACGAGAGGCCGCTCCCTGCACGTTGGGCTCTACAACCAGGTACGTGACAAGTGCCGTCGTACGTGTTGTACGTCACCGCGCTTTGCTAGAGCATCTTTTTTTCACGATCGTGTGTAGGCAAGGCCGTTTTAATGATCAAGTTGAAAAAAACGTTTTTTCTAGAGCCTGAAAAACGTTCATTTTTACAACCCGAAAAATGATCGTGTGTACGCGGCATAAGGATGGACATGGAATTATATAATAATGTGCTGGTTGGCAGGCTAATGGGGCTGCCATGAGTAATTTTACCAACAGCAAGTGTAGGAAGATAGCTCTCACTATTTTGGGGGACTCTTCACAACCTGCTTGTGAACTGTTTGTCCCCTCCATTCAGGTCAGAGATAATGCAGCATTAGAGCATCACCCTAAATGACAGTTAATGCTATTCTCAGGCCCCGTACACACGAGAGGATTTATCCGCAGATACGGTCCAGCGGACCGTTTCCACGGATAAATCCTCTCAAAGATTTCCGCTGATTTCGATGGGATGGAGTGTACACACCATCGCATTGAAATCCGCGCGGAAATCCTCTGCCGATGACGTGTCGCGCCGTCGCCGCGATTATGACGCGGCGACGGGCGCGACGCTGTCATATAAGGAATTCCACGCATGCGTCAAATCATTACGACGCGTGCGGGGAATCCCTTTGGACGAATGGATCCGGTAAGTCTGTACAGACGAGCGGATCCATCCGTTGGAATGGATTCCAGCAGATGGATTTGTTGTGCAGCACAGCAAATATCCGATCTGCTGGAATCCATCCCAGAGGAGATTTCTCCGCGGAAACAGATCCGCTGGCGTGTACACACCATAGGATCTATCCGCAGAAACCCATTTGCTGGGATTTATCTGCGGATGGATTCTATCGTGTGTACGGGGCCTCAGTATTATTTATTTTCTGGGTGTTGCTGCAATTTGAGATTTATAGTATATCACTGCACTTTATGATTGATAATACTGCAATCTTTTTCAACATCCTGCTGCCTCTTATATGTAGTTGTTGCTCCCATTGAACAAATTGGTGTTAAAGTCATTGTAACCCTAAAAATAAAATAAAAAAAAAGAAGATGATCCTGATCCTACAGCATGATACACAGCATAATCAAAAGAGAAGGTGCAGCGCTGTTAAAAGTCAATGAAATATACAGGACGCCATCCGTGAATACTTCAGTGCTGGTACAAAAAGCACATGATATGTTTTTGTATTGTCTCCTCTAAGACTCGGGGGTTACCCTGTGTCTAATAAAATTGTTATTTGAAAAAAAAAAAAAAGCACATGATATGGTGACTCCACGGGTGTGATGAACCTTCACCAATAGAAAAATTGGCCTCTCACCTGAACGCAAGGACCCTTTAATTATGGAGGGTCAATCACACATTTGCTTACGGGCAATACAGATGAGTCCACAATCGATCAGGAACCAAAAAGAGTCACGATGATGATCTCAGGTCTCATGCAATCATGTAAATACAAAGGGCAAGGACATAGTGCTTTCTGTCTCAGAAATGAATTTAATAAAAACAAGAATAAAAACTTATATACACATGTTGTAGTCAGCCCATCCCCCCTACAGTTGGAACGCATCCAGGGAACACACTTAACCCCTTGATCGCCCCCTAGTGTTTATACCCTTCACTGCCAGTGACATTTATACAGTAATAAGTGGCTATTTTTTTAGCTCTGATCACTATAAAAATGTCAATGGTCCCAAAATAGTGTTAAAAGTGTCCGATGTGTCCGCCGCAATGTCGCAGTCACGATAAAAAAAATCGCAGATCACCGGCATTACTAGAAAAAAAAAAAATAATAAAAATGCCATAAATCTATCCCCTATTTTGTAGACGCTTTTATGCAAACCAATCAATATACACTTATTGCGATTTTGTTTTACCAAAAATATGTAATTTTTATTTTTTATTTAAGGATATTTATTATAGCAAAAAGTAAAAAATATTGTGTTTTTTTTCAAAATTGTCGCTCTTTTTTTGTTTATAGTTAAAAAAAAAAAAACGCAGAGATGATCAAATACCACCAACATTATCAGACCCCTATAATTCTACTCACAGATTAGTTGCAGTCATGGGCACCCTACACATCACATAGTCCATAGTTCATCTAGGGAGCAAGCAGGAGAGGAATAGCTACTTCTCTAAATACAAAAGAACCATGGAGAATAAAGGTAGCCATACTCTAACAGGAAGTCAGATCACAGCAGCAAATTGAAACATTTAAGATTTGGAGAAGGATGAGAGCAATAGAATGAATTTATTTGAGTTAGGTATACACACTTGTGTTTATATATATATATATATATATATATATATATATATATATATATATATATATATATATTTAAACAGAGTATAGTGTCACTTTAAAGTTAATTTAAAAAAAATTATGAAGAAGCAAGACGTGAGGTAACTGTTACATTTGTTAGGATGAAGGATTTAAGTATGCATAAAATAGATTATATAAATTAGGGTTCGCACCCATACCTGAAACCGATACTTTCAGGCTCGGTTATTTGAGCTGTCAGTGGGTCTCTCCTGTTGACAGCTGAAATGTTAAAGAAGTCTGTTAATTGGAGCTGTCAAAAAGAAAAAAGCAGCCGGTGATCTGCCGATATGGTTCCTCAATCCAAGTCGAACATGATCAGCTGTAGCAACAGGTCCATGGCGACCTGGAATTCGCTGTAAGTGGCCAGTCGGCCTCATGTCCTCGCTTCGCTTGGACGGCTTGCTGCGCTCGCTCGGTCTCCTGGCTCTTTTTTTAACATCCTCCAAGTCCACGGGGATGTTAGGGAATGAGCCTGGATGCCGCGCATGCGCCGTGTACAGCTGATCAGGTTCAGAGATTTCCGTGGGCTTCGTCTGTCTAGCAGGGAACCATATCGATAAGGGAACTAGCTCGACAAGACAACGGCAATGCTCAGCCCCTGAAACACTAAAATAAAAAGAAACATTGTTTATTTTTGTATCTTTCCGTTTCTTTATCTGCAGATCAAAGCAAAGAACAAATGTTCCTCTTTTTAACCCCTTATTAACACTTATTTACTCTAATCAGCCTTAATTAACTCCCTATTCTCCTTCATTTAATTATTATTTTTCAGCTTTTTTTCACGTATATTTTTTTTTGTTAGTGAATATTTTTACACATATGTATATCAATATATATTTACACATTTCACAAGAATCGCAAAATGAAAAAAAAAATTATATTTATTTAATTTGTAAATAACTTTCCAATGCTTTGTACCATTGCTGACAGCTAAAGTAAAAACAAAACAGTTGCAGTAGGTATCGGTAATTGGTATCGGCAAGTACTAAAAAAAAGTTTCGGTACTCGTAAAAAAAAAAAAATGGTATTGTGCAACCCTAATATAAATGTACAATACTGAAGTGAAGAAGAAATAATAGAAAACAGAAAGCTGGCGACACCTCCTGGTGACATGTGAAATGACAACATCTACAAGTAGATTGATTGAAGAGGGCTACTGCAGCCTTAAAGAGTGAATTATGTTGCTTTCCTGGTTATGAAATGGAGGTAGAACATGGCTTATCATTATTTGTGTCTGAACCAGTAATATTATAATTGTATAAAAAATGCAACCCTTCTGTTAGACATCTTTTATAGTATTGTCGTGTCTCTGATAACCATATATACAGGAATTTGCATGTCTGCTCTTATGAATGTGGCTGCTCCTTTTTGATGTCAGACATTCAGAAACTCCTGGATTGTCTGTACAAAGTGCAGGACAGGTATTTGTGTGGTAACAGTAAAAATACAATAATGAAAAAAAAAAGTTGGATATGGCGAGAAGGGGGAGAGGTTTTATGGGAGTTTGCTCAGCCTCAGATAAGATCATATCTCATAATCTTTTATTTTTTATTTTTCCTGATAACTTTTTATTAAAGGTTTATGCTTTTACATACAAAAAATAGAACAAAACAAAAAGAATACAATAAAAATAAACAGAAAACAGAATATTTATACGCACATAGGGCTGTAGTTATTTTACAACTCTATAAGAATGAACGAGTAAGGCCGCGTACACACGATCGGTCAAAACCGATAAAAACAGACTGAAGGTCCGTTTTCATCGGTCCAAACTGAACGTGTGTGGGCCCCATCGGTCAGTTATCCTTCTGTCAAAAAATTTAGAACTTGCTTTAAAATTTAACCGATGGACTCCTAACCGATAGGTCAAAACCGATGGTTAGTATGCAAAAGCATCGGTTAAAAATCCACGCATGCTCAGAATCAAGTCGACGCATGCTTGGAAGCATTGCACTTCATTTTTCTCAGCACGTCGTTGTGTTTTACGTCACCGCGTTCTGACACGATCGTTTTTTAACTGATGGTGTGTAGGCACATCAGACCATTAGTCAGCTTCATCGGTTAACCGATGACAACGGTCCTTCGGACCATTGTCATCGGATGGACCGATGGTGTGTACGCGGTCTAAGAAATGGCATTACATTTATGTTTAAAAAAAAAGAAGATGAAATGGCATAAAAAAAACACAATAAGACATATGAGGATTTTTAATTCAGGCAAATATTAAATGTCAAGTGATGCAATCTTCTAATAACCATTATTGTTGTGAGGGATAACAAATATATCTCATAATCTACTTGTGGTCTGCATTAACAAGGCTGCAGTACTGTATTTTTACTTATTTTACCAAGATAAACAGAATAAAAAAAAATAAAAAAAACATACGGCTTGTAAAAAAAATACTGTAAAAAAAACCTACAAATTATTTATATTTCAGCATGGTTCTCAAGACATTTATATACTATGGAAGTGGTGTAAAATCCCTTTATTACCAGGCCATTTTTTGCGTTCAGTGCTGTGATAGTTTGACTGACAATTACTTATGCTGCGTACACACGATAGGTTAGTCTGATGAAAACGGTCTGATGGACCGTTTTCATCAGACCAAACCGATCGTGTGTGGGCCCCATAGGTTATTTATCCATAGGTTAAAAAAATAGGAACTTGTTTTAAAATTATCTGATGGATACCTAACCGATAGTAAAAAAACGATCGTCTGTAGGCACCTCCATCGGTTAAAAATCCACGCATGCTCAGAATCAAGTTGACGCATGCTTGGAAGCATTGAACTTAATTTTTTTCCGCACGTCGTTGTGTTTTACGTCACCGCGTTCTGACACGATCGTTTTTTTTAACTGATGGTGTGTAGGCACGACTGATCACCAGTCAGCTTCACCGGATAACTGATGGAAAAATCCATCAGACCGTTTTCATCAGACTAACCTGTGTACAGGGCATTAGTCATCTAACACTGTACCCCAATTAATCTTTATATCAATTAATTCTGAATAATCTCAAAGTTGAATGGCCACGTTGGTACTACCCAGCTTAATAAATTTTGACTGAAAAATGAAGGAGCTGGGTGAAAAAATCTCAACCGAACGGTGACTATATGCAAACAGATGCTGTCCCTACATGGGTATTCAGGCAGGCATGGGTGCTGCAGCTGTCTGAATGCCATAGCCAGCAGATGAAATGACTCCATCCAGGCTCTTAAGAATCGATGGAAGAATCAATTTTGCGGGGAATCTATATGTGCAGCAATAAAAGACTGACAAGAGCTCCAAGTCTCCCCCCACTTTTTTTTTTTTTTTTAACCAACATACTCCGTACTTGCATTTATAAGAATGCTGCCATATATACAAGTACAGCAGCACACAGCCATTCATGTTACTGACATGGGCTTTCTGGGTGGAAGAAATATGCTACAGTTACACTGAATGGCCTCTGGCGACCAACTCGATATTTCCTTCACCACAGAGGAGGAGAGACCAGAACTTCTCCCATGCATATCTAGAGAGCTTGTGGCAGTCTAGTGTGTGTGTGTGTGGGGGGGGGGGGGGGGGCAAGACTGGATGGACATGCTACTGGGTCTGCTGGTTTCTTTGAAAAAACTAAACTTCAGGAAGAGAGTGGCTGTGCCTTGAGGACCAGAGATGAGCTGAGAACCTGAGCCTTGTGAGGGCCTGATTGTGATTACGGAGACTTCTAGGACAACTAGCCGCCAAGAGTATTGGACTGGTCCTGTTACATACCAGGAGTGGTGAGCGGAACTACAGAGCTTAATCCCTTACTGTCCACAGTTAATGCAATAAAGGCTGCTCCTTACTTAGCACTAGCAGTCCATCAGCCATTCATTGTACATTCTTAAAACGACAGCTTCATGTGCACCACCTTACAAAAGGGCCCCAATGATAGCCAGCTATTAGTATTAAGCGCAGATACTTGTAGTCACTTTGAGGGGTACCCCTTTGTCAGAAGCACATACAGCCACCCACGAAAGAGTTGTATGCACAGAGTGCTCATGTGCAGGAGGTGTTCCCAAATACCTGGCAGAGAGTGACCTCATGTCTGTGCATACATGGAATTCTCATAATCCACATGAGGCCACTCAGTAAAACATGACCTCCAAAGAAATGTGATGTGAACATCCCAGGAGGCAGCAGATGGGGGCCCTATGTCATTTTTGCCTAGGCGAGGAAGCAGAAAATGCTTGTCTGCAGCGCAAAAGAGGCTCATTCACGATTGCTTTGGCCTCTGAAGAGTGATCTGCATTCAGATCAATCTCCAGAGAGCATCTGAAGGCATTGAAGAGGTTTTGTATAGCCTCTTCACTGCCTGCTTTAACCCCACACTAGCGTGCCGCATGGGCCACTTGCAGATTGGCCCAATTCATTTAAATAGGTCGCACAAGGCGGGCGCTATTATCAACAAAAGTGACAGGAGGTATAATTCCTGCCGGGATGCTTTGCTTTGGCATGTGGGCACCCCTGTCAGCTGCCTCTGCAGTTAAAGGGGGAGCAGTTGGGCTGCGGTAAAAACATGTCTCAACTGCGTGGTTTTAGCGCCCCTTAACCTCTAGTGTGAAAAAACCCAAAAATGTAAGAAATGTCTCCAAATTCAGAAAACAGGAGCCGGAAGCGGACAAGTCCATTGAAATGAGTGAAGGTTGACTTTTAATATTAATGTGTCTACCCATACATAATTTGCTACTATAACTATATTTATTCATTATTGATGTTATTGATGATGATCTGTGAACTGCTAGTGACAAGTGTGTGTGATCTTTTTAGCAGGCATTTCTGTTCAATGGGGTTCCTGAGAATATTGTGGAGGCTGCCAAACCAGGAGCTCTAAGCCTCGTACACACGACCGAACATGTCTGCTGAAACTGGTCCGACCGGACCAGATTCCCGGCCTAGCGGACAGGTTTCCAGTGGACAAATGTTTCTTAGCATGCTATGAAACATGTCCGCTGGAACCATGTCCGTCGGACATGTCCGATGGTTAGTACAACTCATCGGACATGTCCGCTCGGCCGAAAGCCCTCGCATGCGTCGAAATGATTCGACGCATGCGTGGAAGCATTGACCTTCCAGGGTCGCGCACGTTGCCGCGTCATCATCACGGCCACGTCACCGCGTTCGCTGTCCGTGGGGATTTTGGTCTGATGGTGTGTACACACATCAGACCAAAATCTGGCAGCGGACATGTCCGATGAAAACGGTCCGGCGGACCGTTTTCATTGGACTGTCCGACCGTGTGTACAAGGCCTATGAACCAGTGAAGTGAAGAAGCACGATATTGGAGAGAAGGTGGAATTACTCCATGAAGAGGTAATGAAGTGGTTAAGTCTTCTAAGAAGATGCTTGTCATTTCCCTTAAATCATTTATTTCATCTAGAAAAGGAGACAGCTTGGCTACATTACACAGAAACCTTGTATGGCTCATTTTAGAGGCTCCTGGCCCATCTCCCAAACCACTGATCATATTATAGGATTCTAATTTGTTTCTGATTGGGAAATTACACATCATGATGTACCTTTCTCTCACTGCTCTCCCTCTAGGACCAACATCTCTAGTTTTCCTTATATCTATAATGTTTATTTGATCTGTCAGATGAACAGAATTATGAATGGCACATTTTTCTAAGGCTGACCATACATGGAACCACCAGCTACAATTCTAGTTTTATGTGGCCCTGTCCGCACCCTACCACCCCATATCCTCTGATGTGAAAATCGAAGGAGCCAGGTGGAAAAATGTTGGTCAAACAGTGACTGCATCCAGTCCTTTGGTGTTGGCTGTCAGAATAATATAGCCGGCAGAGAGATTCCTCCATCCAGGCTGTTTAACAAGGATAGGGGATAATTTGCAACTTTTTTTATGCATTATTTTTTTGGCTTTGTAAAGGAAGTATATGGAAAGTTTGTGCCAACTATCCCACATATTCAACAAAGCAGTATTTTTGATTTATACATTATTTGCATTTTGTGATATTTCACTAGTTATAAAGGAAAAAAAACTAATGCCCTGTACACACGATCGGTCCATCCGATGAAAACGGACTGATGGATTTTTTCATCAGTTATCCGATGAAGCTGACTGATGATCAGTCGTGCCTACACACCATCGGTTAAAAAAACGATCGTGTCAGAACGCGGTGACATAAAACACAACGACGTGCTGAGAAAAATGAAGTTCAATGCTTCCGAGCATGCGTCGACTTGATTCTGAGCATGCATGGATTTGTAACCGATGGACGTGCCCACAGACGATCGTTTTTTTCTATTGTGATGGAGCTAAATAAAATTAATATTTTTATGTTTGTTGCTTTTCTCCTGAACTACTCAAATGTTGCTTTTCTTTCCTTATATTGTTTTATTTATTTTATTTCTTGATCTATATATCTATCTATCTATATATATATATATATATATATATATATATATATATATATACAGTACAGACCAAAAGTTTGGACACACCTTCTCATTCAAAGAGTTTTCTTTATTTTCATGACTATGAAAAATGTAGATTCACACTGAAGGCATCAAAACTAAATACAAAAATAATTAAAATATATTTCATATTCTAGGTTCTTCAAAGTAGCAACCCTTTGCTTTGATTACTGCTTGGCACACTCTTGACATTCTCTTGATGAGCTTCAAGAGGTAGTCACCTGGCGCAGCACCCCATCACTCTCCTTCTTGGTCAAATAACCCTTACACAGCCTGGAGGTGTGTTTGGGGTCATTGTCCTGTTGAAAAATAAATGATGGTCCAACTAAACGCAAACCGGATGGAATAGCATGCCGCTGCAAGATGCTGTCTTAGCCATGCCGGTTCAGTATGCCTTCAATTTTGAATAAATCCCCAACAGTGTCACCAGCAAAGCACCCCCACACCATCACACCTCCTCCTCCATGCTTCACGGTGGGAACCAGGCATGTAGAGTCCATCCGTTCACCTTTTCTGCGTTGCACAAAGACACAGGGGTTGGAACCAAAGATCTCAAGTTTGGACTCATCAGACCAAAGCACAGATTTCCACTGGTCTAATGTCCATTCCTTGTGTTCTTTAGCCCAAACACGTCTCTTCTGCTTGTTGCCTTTCTTTAGCAGTGGTTTCCTAGCAGATATTCTACCATGAAGGCCTGATTCACACAGTCTCCTCTTAACAGTTCTAGAGATGTGTCTGCTGCAAAAGGTGGCTACTGTGAAGAACTTAGAATATTAAATATATTTTCAGTTGTTTCACACTTTTTTGTTATGTATAATTCCACATGTGTTCATTCATAGTTTTGATGCCTTCAGTGTGAATCTACAATTTTCATAGTCATGAAAATAAAAAAAACTCTGATTGAGAAGATGTGTCCAAACTTGTGGTCTGTACTGTATATATATATATATATATATATATATATATATATATATATATATATATATATATATATATACATATGTATGTATGGGTATATACTACAAGTGTTATTATCCTTAAATGAAGTAACAGATTATAGAGTTAAATCTCGGCCCAGGAAGGGATAAATGAAGACAGCTGTTACTTCTTACTCCAAACCCCTCCCTTGTACTCTTACTCACTCCAAAGCCCCCGCCATCGAAAAAACAAATATGACGACTGTGGAAGTAATAAGTGTGCTACGAGGACTCCGTGCCAAGAATAGACTCACAGGAAGAGACCCTTATATGGACTAAGCCAATCAGTTGTTCTCATGTGAATGATGTCATTCTGTCTATAAAGCTATGGTAATAAAAGGGTTCGGTCTCTTTACGGCTGGACACAGGAAGCAAGCAGTCTGTTCCTCGCTCTCTGCATGTTTTCATAACTTGGATCAGAGGCAGAATGGGTTTTTATGCTCTAGAGTTGTGCTAGAGATCAATCCTTTTCACTATCGGTTAGTTAACCATCAGATAATTTTAAAACAAGTTCCTCGTTTTTTAACGGATGGATAAAAAACCGATGGGGCCCACACACGATCGGTTAGTCTGATGAAAACGGTCCATCAGACCGTTTTCATCAGACAAACTGATCGTGTGTACGCGGCATAAGGCTATAACTAGGGTTGGGACTTTATGTGAGGCAATAAGTATATAAACAGTTGTATGCAAAAGTTTAGGAACCCCTGACAATTTCCATGATTATCATTTATAAATATTTGGGTGTTTGGATCAGCAATTTCATTTTGATCTATCAAATAACTGAAGGGCACAGTACTATTTCAGTAGTGAAATGAGGTTTATTGGATTAACAGAAAATCCTATGCATCAAAACAAAATTAGACAGGTGCATAAATTTGGGCACCCCAACAGAAAAATCACATCAATATTTAGTAGAGCAGAAATAACAGCCTCTAGACGCTTCCTATAGCCTGTGATCAGGGCTCAAGTCCTGCGGGAACGCGTGGGAACGGAGTTCCTGCACTTTTTTCACAGCAGGAACTCAGTTCCCTTTGCAGGACTAGTGCAGCCGAGAGCAGCCAAGCCGCCCGAGCCAATCCTTCACTAAGCGGCGATGCCCAGCTCGAGTCACTGTCGGGGGCAGGCGAACCTTAGTAATCCTTTATGTTACTGGCCGCTTCCTGTATATGGATTCATCAGGTAGTGTGCAGGTATTCCGTCACTTTCTCGATCCCGCAATGTCTCCTGGGAGCTTTTGTCATTGTTCCCAGGAGACATTGCGGAGGTCTGCCGCTAGTTATCGTGGGATTTAGAAAGATTTAGAAAAAAACACATGCGGTTTAGTAATTATGCTTATCAGCGTATCATTTTTTTTTTTTGGTGGGGGAGTGTATCTTGGGTGGGAGTTCCCACACTTTTTTCCCCAGGACTTGACCCCTGCCTGTAATGAGTGTCTGTATTTTGGATGAATGTATTTTGGACCATTCCTCTTTACAAAACATCTCCAGTTCAGTTAGGTTTGATGGTTGCCGAGCATGGACAGCCCACTTCAAATCACCCCACAGATGTTCAATGATATTCAGGTCTGGGGACTAGGATAGCCATTCCAGAACATTGTACTTGTTCCTCTGCATAAATGCAGAGTAGATTTTAAGGAGTGTTTTGGGTCGTTGTCTTGTTGAAATATCCATCCCCGGCGTAACTACAACTTTGTGACTGATTCCTCAACATTATTCTCAAGAATCTGACATTGAGTGAAATCCATGCGACCCTCAACTTTAACCAGATTCCCAGTACCGGCACTGGCTACACAGCCCCACAGCACGATGGAACCTCCACCAAATTTTACTCTGGGTAGCAAGTGTTTTTCTTGGAATGCTGTGTTCTTTTGCTGCCATGCATAATGCCCCTTGTTATGACCAAATAACTACATCTTTCTTTCATCAGTCCACAGCACCTTATTCCAAAATGAAGCTGGCTTGTCCAAATGTGCGTTTGCATACCTCAAGCGACTCCGTTTGTGGCGTGTGTGCAGAAAAGGCTTATTTCCCATCACTCTCCCATACAGCTTCTCCCTGTGCAAAGTGAATTGTTGAAGGATGCACAGTGACACCATCTGCAGCAAGTTGATGTTGTAGGTCTTTGGAGGTGGTATGTGGGCTGTTTTTGACCGTTCTCACCATCCTTTGCCTCTCCAATATTTAATGTGGGCTGCCACTTCTGGCCTTAACAAGAACTGTGTATGTGGTCTTCCATTTCCTCACTATGTTCCTCACAGTGGACACTGACAGCTTGTATCTCTGCGATAACTTTTTGTAGCCTTCCCCTAAACCATAATGTAGAACAATCTTTGTTTTCAGGTCATTTGAGAGTTGTTTTGAGGCCCCCATGTTGCCACTCTTCAGAGGAGAGTCAAAGAGAACAACAACTTTCAATTGACCACCTTAAATACCTTTTCTTATGATTGGATGCACCCGTCTATGAAGTTCAAGGCTTAATGAGCTCACCAAACCAATTCTGTGTTCCAATTGATCAGTGCTAAGTAGTTACAGGTATTCAAATCAACAAAATGACAAGGGTGCCCAAATTTATGCACATGTCTAATTTCTGAAATATTACTGTGTCCTTCAGTTATTTTATAGATCAAAATGAAATTGCTGATCCAAACACCCAAATATTTATAAATGACAATCATGGAAATTGTCAGGGGTTCCTAAACTTTTGCATACGACTGTAGTGTCTATCGTGCATGCTTATAACAGCAACGCCAATGAAGCCACAGGTTACTCTAGCTATAGTTTGATGTTCGAACAGTGGGCAGGGCTGCCAGCAGACTTGGCCTTCGGCACATACCTCGACCATACCTCAGCAACTTCCCACAGAGGGTATGTGGATCACCTGCAGAGACGTCTGAAGACCGCCTATGATAAGGCTCAAGCCTTAGATGACCAAACATCCCCAGTTTCAGGGGACAGTCCCCAGATTGAGGACACTGTCCCCGGACCAAGTCTGTCCCCGGTTTTGTCCCCGGATTGGATTTGAACAGGGGCTGGGACAATTTCAAAGACAGTCAGTGCAGAATTAAAAATACAGGGCCAGATTCACGTAGCTCAGCGGATCTATAGATCCGCTCGATCTACGTGAATTAAGATCCGCTCCCGCAAGTTTAGGAGGCAAGTGGCTAATTCACAAACCACTTACCTCCAAACTTGCGACGGCGGATCCTAAATCCCCCGGCGGAATTCAAATTCCGCAGCTAGGGGAGTGTACTATTTAAATCAGGCGCGTTTCCGCGCCGATTTAAATGCGCATGCGCCGTCCGGGGAATTTCCCGGCGTGCATTGCTCCCACTGACGTTGCTAGGACGTCAGTGGTTTCGACGCTTACGTAAACGACGTCTGTCCGTATTCGAGAACGACTTACGCAAACGACGTTAAAAAATTCAAATTTGACGCGGGAACGCCGGCTATACTTAACATTGGCTGCGCCTGATAAAAGAAGGGGTAAGTATACGACGGGTACGCCGCTACGGAAACGTCGTAAGAAGACTGCGTCGGGTTCGCGTACGTTCGTGAATTTGCGTATCTCGCTGATTTACATATTATTTATCGTAAATCAGCGGGAACGCCCCGGCGCCATTTTTAAATTGAAAAATAGATCCGACAGTGTAACACAGTGTAACACTGTCGGATCTAGCCCTATCTATGCGTAACTGATTCTATGAATCAGGCGCATAGATAGGACCAGTGTAAGTCAGAGATACGATGGTGTATCTGTAGATACACCGTCGTATCTCTTTGTGAATCTGGCCCACAAATTCTAGTGTGAATGATCCCTAGGTTGTTTAATGTAAAAATGTCTGCACCTTGCTGCAGTGTTGTGGTGTGAGCAGGGCACATAGGGCCTGATCCACAAAAGGGATACGCCGTCGTATCCCTGTTTCTATCTATGGAACTGATCCACAGAATCAGTTTCTCATAGATAGGCAGAAGCTCCGACATGTGTAAGGGACTTACACTGCCGGATCTTAGGATGCAGTACCGCAGCCGCCGCTGGGGGCATTTCTCGTCGAAATCCAGCGTCGGGTATTCAAATTAGCACTTACGGAGATCCACGAAGCTTTTACGCTTCGTTTTTTAGGGCTGCTTTTACAAAGTGTAAAGTTAGTACACCTTGTAAAAGTAGACCCTTCTTTCCCGCGACGCTGTCAAATGTTTTTTTTTAAAAAAAAATTCCCGCCGCATCTCTTTTTTTCCCCGACGCAACTTTTTTTACCCGGCGCGATTCACAAAACTCGGCGTAACGTAACTTTGCGCAAAGCACGTCGGGAAAATCGCGTCGGGAGCATGCGCAGTACGTCCGGTGCGGGAGCGCGCCTAATTTAAATGGGACTCGCCCCATTAGATTAGGAACGCCTTGCGCCGGACGGATTTAAGTTACACCGCTCAAAATTTCTAGGTAAGTACTTTGTGGACCGGGCACTTAGGTAGAGATTTTGCGGTGGTGTAACTTAAACGGGAAAAATTAAGTTACGCCGGGTTTTTGTGGATCAGGCCCATAGAAACCAATTGTCTTCTTTGTGCTCAGGTGTTTTATCGAGATGGTTCCCCTATTGGATAGGGTCCGGCTTCGACTGCGCAGGCGCAACGCATGCACAATCGGAGCCGACGGAAATCTCTAAAGGCTGAACAGTTGTTTGTCAGCTGTAGACGGAGCATGCGCAATAAACACGGCGCTCGATCCCGATGCTTGGGGCTGGTTATACACGCCGCTCACTCTATACAGCAAGGGGCGGATATGGTTAGAAGAGGTATGATGGCCAGTGGTTTATGATGGACAGTGCTTTTTTGAAAGGGGCGGATGCTTTTCTCAAATGCTTGGATCTCAATACAACAAGGGGAAAGCAAGGGGCGGATGTTTTTTTCAATACAGCAAGGGGCAGTTATGGTTATAAGAGGCCGCATTATGCCCAGTGCTTCATGATGGGCAGTGCTTTTCTCAAAACCATCCCCCAAAAAAGCACTGCTCAATAACACATCCACCCCTTTCAAAAAAGCACTGCCCATCATGCCTCTTCTACCCATATCTGCCCCTTTGTGAAAAGCATCCGCCCCTTGCTGTATGAAGCGAGCGGCGAGCACAACCAGCCCCAAGCATCTGGAGCGAGCGCCGTGTTTATTGCGCATGCTCCGTCTACAGCTGACGAAAAGCTGTTCAGCCTCTGAGATTTTCGTTGGCTCCGATTGCGCCTGCGCAGTCCAGGCCGGACCCTATCCGATAGGGCAGGGGTCTTGTAGTTCCGCAACAGCTGGAGGGCCGTAGTTTGAGGATCCCTGCGATAGGGGAACCATATCGATAGAACAACAGCATTGTTGATCTGTACAGATGATGTGAATAAGCCCTCTTATTTTTGTCTCCGGTTGAGCTTTTCTCACTTTCCACCCTTCACATACCTCCCAACTTTTTGAGATGGGAATGAGGGACACCTGTCAGCAAAAGTGTGGAGGCATAGGATACACCCCCTGACACACCCCCTTAAAGGAGAATTGTACAAAAAACAAGATTGGTTAAACCCACAAGTGCATGTTTTACCTCTACTATTCTATTATATTGGCTTTTGGAATTTACAAATGCAGCAATTTAGAAATCGGATGAAAGGTTTAGGGCTGGAAAACACTTTTTGATAGATAAAAAGTGCATTTTATATACATCTATATAGATCAGACCAAAATGAGGGACAAATGAGGAGGAAAGAGGGACAGAGAGACATTGCTCCAAATCAGGGACAGTCCCTCGAAATCAGGGACAGTTGGGACTGCTATGCCTTCACCCCTCAGCTGTAGTACAGAAAGTGCAGGAACATCTCCCTAATCACACACACACACACATGAACACAAGAGTTAAAACCTTTTTTTATTTTTTTTATTCACATTTTACCAAATGATCCAAAACAATAAAAACACAACCCCGCCCATCCCCAGCGTACAAAATGGCTGCTGTCACGTGACGTGCTGCTCAATGTGGTGAAGAAAATACTGCTTTCAATAAAGTTGTTGAAGAAGTAAAAGAAAAGGACCGGGGCGTGCGTTTGCGTGTTTACGCAGATCTCCGCGGACTACACTTCCCATGATGCCGTGCGGTGAACAATGACAGATGGTGCCAGGATGAAGGCTGCGGGCTCCAGTGCTGCGATCACAGGTGACTGGCGGTGTGTGTGTACGTCCGCCCGGTGTGGTTGGAGGTCGGGGCTGCTGTGCTCGGTGCCGGGCTGTGTATCTGGGTGTTGTGTGTGATGTTGGGCCGCATCAGGCGACCTTTGTATCCATCGCAGTGCTGTCACCTGACAGCTCGGTGTATGGACCTTCTAATATAGAGAGGAGGGCATCACCTCCCCCCCCCCCCCCTCTCAGGACAGGGGAGCCCCTCCCCCCAGGTAATGATATACAATGGAAGCTGGCTGGTTGTGATTCTATTCCAGACCCAACAAGGGGGGTGGATTATATTGCAGTTTATCAATCCTTACAATCTATTGTCGTGTTTTTTTACATGCATTTGTGGTGTATTTTTTCCCAATCTTGCATCTCCTTGGCGGTCTATTCCGTCTTCATTGGGCTTTTATGTGCACTGCGGTGCGTTTTTTTTTTGTGCATTTGCAGCACCGAAAAAATGCCGCTTGCTGCCCCTTTTGCCCTGCACCAGTATGCGCTATTCCCATAGGATAAGATCCATTTTGGACTGTCTGCACTGTTGGCATGCGATCAAAAATGCATCTGGTGTGATGGCGTCCTTGGGGCTCATTCACCTCAGAAACTGCACATAACTGAGCCTTTTTCACTGCATGTTCACATGTATTTGAAACGTGTTAAACGCGCTTGACGCACGCTTGAGTGCGTTTTGATCTGTGTGTGTGTGATGTGTGTGTGTGTGTGTGTGTGTGTGTGTGTGTATATATATATATATATATATGTATGTATGTGTGTGTGTGTGTGTGTGTGTGTGTGTATATATATATATATATATATATATATATATATATATATATATATATATATATATATTAGTGCTGTCAAGCAATTACAATTTTTAATCGCATTAATGTCATAGTTAACTCACGATTAATCGCGCTATTAAGGAGGTTCACCCTTTAAAACATTTTTTTTTTTTTTTGTTTTCTTATTTATTTTATTTTTTTTTATAATATTAAATTGTGTTTTTTTTATTTTTTTACATTTTGATCACTTTTATTGCTGTCACAAGGAATGTAAACATCCCTTGTGACAGCAATAGGTGGTAACAGGTACTCTTTATGGAGGGATCGGGGGTCTAAAAGACCTCCGAGCCCTCCTTTGCACTTCAAAGTATTCAGATCGCCGAAAATGGCGATTCTGAATACTGTGTACTTTTTTAAATCCGGCGCCATTGGCAGCCGAGAAACCCGGAAGTGACGTCATGACGCCGCTTCCGTGGTTTCAATGCGGAGACTGAATCAAAGCCGCTTATGGCTTAGTGTCAGTCTCCAACCTGGACACAGAAGGCGGCGGATCTAGGATCGGGTCTCCCGGTGGGACGGGAGGCCTGGTCCGGTATAACCCCCGAACGCCGCCTCGTTAATCGCGCGATAAAAAAATTGACGGCGTTAACATGGGTTTGCGTTAACGCCGTTAATAGCGCGTTTAACTGACAGCACTAATATATATATATATATATATATATATATATATATATATATATATATATATATATATATATATATATATATATATATATATATATATATATATATATATATATATATATATATCTATATCTCATGGCTTTAGGGCCCTTTCACACCGTTTGCATGTTTAACTGCAATCCAACTGTATAGACGGCCCAAACTCAGGGTAATCCTATGGGCATCGTTCACATCATTGCAGCGCAGTTCAAATAAAAAAAAATAGAGCATGCTGCATTTTCCTACAGCACAAATGCAGGGAACGCACTATGAGTGCACTTCAAATGCACTGTGCCCCTAAGCCAAGAAAGCCAAGTCCAAAATGTATAGTAAAATGCAGTGCTAAACGCATTCAAGGGCGTTTCAAATGTAAACATTAAGTCAAAAACATGCAGTTATGTGTATGGGCTCTAAAAGGGCGTGGTGTGGGTGCAGCGCGTTTGCATCTCCTTTTTTTTTTTTTTTTTTCTCTTTTCTGCACTGCAATGATGTGAACTATTTGGGCTGTCTATGCAGTTGGCGTGCAGTTCAACATGCATCTGACTACATGTGAAAGGGCCCTTAGAGTTTTTCCTTTGTATTATTTTCCCCCCGGTGGTCCTGCCGATAACACACTTCCTGTTTTAGGGTGACAACATTCCCTGTGCTGTGTCTATGGAGGTACTAAACAAGTAAAAAAGGCGCAAAACACAGGTACCTCAAGTAGTGGTACCCAATAGTCCAAGGGCAAAGGTAAGAATATGTGTGTGTGTGTGTGTGTGTGTGTGTGTGTGTGTGTGTGTGTGTGTGTGTGTGTGTGTATATATATGTATGTATGTATGTATGTGTATATATATATATATATGTGTGTGTGTGTGTGTGTGTGTGTGTGTGTGTGTGTGTGTATATATATATATATATATACACACACACACACACACACACACACACACACACAACACTATATGGCAGGGTATCAGTCAGGGCAGCCACCAAGAAAACCAAAAGCCGGTTCCGGTATACTAGGAAAAAAAACAAGAAGAGGGGCGCCTCTGAGTATGTATCGTGAGAATAATTTAATAAACAACAACATCCACTCACATGGAGAACAGGTAAGTTGCATTCAAATCCGGTTGCTGGGCTGAAGAGATGAAAGTGTGACAGCAAGTCCTGTAAAGCTGGCACCACATCAGATCCGTGCAGGATGGAGTGGGATGGCTGAGCACAGCGTGGTTTTCTTCAGTGATCCAGACTTGGGCATATCCTAGTCTATCAGGAAAAATCCATCTGATAAGAATATGGGTTCCAGGTAATAGGTGTAGTGGAGAGTGACAAGAGTCAGTGGTTATGGCCAGCCGCACTGTGGCTTTGGTGTGTACTCGGTCTCTGTAAATTGAAAAGTAAACACGGCCATGTATTCAAAGTGAGACTAGAGGAGCATCACAGCACGGCGCCCGGCAATGACATCACACACATGCGACATGTTTCGAAGCTAGCAAGCCATTGATGGGGGGGGAAAAAAGGCCGCACCTTGCTTGAAAACGAGGTGCGGCCTTTTTTCCATCAATGGCTTGCTAGCTTCGAAACATGTCGCATGTGTGTGATGTCATTGCCGGGCGCCGTGCTGTGATGCTCCTCTAGTCTCACTTTGAATACACAGCCGTGTTTACTTTTCAATTTACAGAGATTTATTCAGAGTTAAAGAAAATGACAAATTTTAGATTGTTACCATAACCATAAAAGAGGAAAATCTTCTGATTGGGACACTAGTTCTGATGACAACCAGGGATTCCCTCACTTTTGGAGGGATTGTCTCTCACTTCCTGTCTTGGATATAGGACAGGACAGGAAGAGAAGGAAAATCTCCTCGATGGGGGCTAGAAACCTCTTCCCTTTCATACTCACTTGGTCCCATTTCCTGTATTCAACTATTCTGGATGATGGCACATTGTTTGTTTTATATTGCTTATCAGTCTTAATTGAGCCCATACTCAAAGCTTGGGTTTGAAATAGGGCTGTTAATGATTACAATTTTCATGTTCGATTAATCGTTTTTTTTTTGATAAAGGGTCACTAAAGGAAATTTTTTTTTTTTTTTTTAGCTAAATAGCTTCCTTTACCTTACTGCAGTACTGGTTTCATGTCCTCATTGTTCGTTTTTGCTTTGAGGTAGCTGTAATTCTGCTGTGATCTCCACACTTCCTGGTTGCCTGTTTCCTTATAACCATCATACTGGGAGATTTTCACGGTGGTCTGAGCTGTCATTACTGTGTGTCTAAAACTCCATCAGATTAATTTTAAAAACAAAACACTGCCCTGGATTTGTTTTGTTTTTGTTCTGTGAGTCTTCCCGACTCACCTCTCACCCGGAACTTCATGTATGTACCTTTAAAAACGAAAGTGAAACTAGAGGCACATTATATGATAGATTAAATTCAATTTTTAAAAGGAATCAGTTAACTTTTATGTCTCTATACCCAATAAACAGTCATTTCAGCAAACATTTTTTTTTCGTTTAGTGACCCATTAATTATAATGCACATGCATTTTTCGGATCACCACCATATGTAGCCCCCACTGTAATTTCCACAGACATCTCCCCCACTGTATAGGAAGATTAGTGCTTGCTTAGTCTTACCAGAGAAGCCGGCCGAACACGAGCAGTTAAGGCCGGGTGATGACGTTAGCGCGCCGCTCTAGGCTCACCTAGGCCGCCGCCGGGTGGACCAAGACGGCCTTTCCTATTACCGAGGCAGCAGCGAAGCTCCGCGGATCACGTGGTGACCCGTTCGGATCATGGATCATTTACGAACCGTTGCACCAGAATTTTGATCGATCAAAAAATTGCCGATTAATCGAGGAATTAATCTTTCATTTCCACAGCCCTAGTTTGAAATCATGCGAGTTCAGTTTATCCGTGAATAAGATGCACCTGATTGTGTGGGGTCATGTCATTTCCTGGATGAGTGGGGGGAGGGGAGCGGGAGTTTTGACAGTTAAAAGTGGTCAAGTGTACAAATTATTATTATATATATTTTTTTATACTTGTTGGGGTTAATTTACTAAAAGGAAGTAAGATGTTCACTTTGTAAGAAATCTTTTCTCAGAACTTGGTGAAATTTCACTTTAAAGGGTAAGTTCACACGTTACACCTGTATTTACCTGCAAAAAAAATTTGCTTTTTTTTTTTTTTTTTTTCCTTCTCTCTTTTCATATTGGAGGCTAGGTTCACACTGCTGCAAATTCGATTTTACCGCGATTTCGCAGCTGCAGTTTTGCAGCGATTTTGCTGCGATTTAAGAGACATCTGTGCAGGGTTCAATGTAAATCGCGGCCCAAAATCGCAAAAAGTAGTACAGGAACTACTTTTTGAAATCGGTGCAGCGCCGCAGATGCGGCGTCGCACCGATTAGGACGGTGCCATTGCCGGCAAATGCCGCCGATTTAAGATGCGATTTGACATGTGAAATCGCATCTCAAATCGTACCTAGTGTGAACCTGGGCTAAAGGATTTATTTTTTTTTACAAAAAAGGTAATTTTCTCCTTTTAAGAAGAATAGCACCCATGTGCAAGGGGTGGGTAAAAAAAAGCACCTTTTCCTCGCACATGATTGGATGATGGAAGTTGGCAGAGCTTCACCTCATTCAATAAGCTCTGGGGAAAATTCCTTGGCAGATTTCTGCATGTTTCTGATGTTAGGATCTCCTTGTACTCTGTTTCTAATCTCCTTTTATGTTGTGCAGCATTTTGATCTCAGGTTTACCTTTTTGTACCATTCCGAGGACCATTATGGCAGACA